>NW_021158960.1:0-1171 GCF_002837175.3 Physeter macrocephalus | reverse complement strand
CACAAGTCTGTTCTCTATGTCTGTGAGTCTGTTTCTGTTTCATAGATAAATTCCTTTGTGTCATATTTTAGATTCAACATGTGACACATATGGTATCTGTCTTTCTCTTTCTGACTTAACTTCTCTTAGTATGATAATCTCTAGGTCCATCCGTGTTGCTGCATGACTCTCCTTTTACATAAATATTGACAATAGGTCAGTGTCTATGGTGTGACTTCTGATATCACTGATAAACTTCTTCTGGAGGTTTAATGACATACTCATTGCCATCCCATCAAATATCACACTACTTTTCCTCCTACGTCAGATACGGATTTTCAAAGTGACAACATGTTTTAGCACTGAAACCACGGAATGGGCTGCTGTCCCAGGACAATTCATATACGGTGTTGGGAAAGTTCCAGGGAATGAATGAACAGGTTTCTGATTTTTTTTCATCTCAGTAATCCCCAAATTTGGACTGGAGTAGGAGAACCAATAAAAATCAAGTGGCTAAGAAGAGCAAGACAGGATTGTTTTCTGTCTGCTCTTGTAACGTTTTTCCCTGAGTTCTCCTCCGCAAGTCATTCCCTACATACGCACACAGCTTCTTTGCCTAATTCTACCTCCTGGGTGCCCCAAACTGGAACAGCTGTAAACTCATATGTCCTGCAGGAGGACTTATCTTCATCCTTGTGGTGGGCTGAGAATTGATGGAGCAAAAGAAGGAGCGAGAGAGACATAATACTAACAGAATAATAAGGATCGGGTTCTTTTGTCACAGTTTTACATCTGAGTGCACCTCTGTGAGGACAAGTGTGCTGAATGAAGACATCAAAACCCGACAGGTTCGCTTTACAAGATTTGTTTCGAAGATTGCTTGGCTTTACTATTACATTCTATTTTTACCTCTACTGCCTTGAGATATTTTGAGTTTGTGTTTCTATGGCTCCTGTTATAAAAAGTTATATCAGGATCAAGCAATGAAAAGCGAAAAAGAACCAGGGATCCGTAATACTCCATTTGTGAGTAACAATAAAGCTGTCTTCCACCTCGGCACGCAGAGTTCAGCGAAAGCCCAGGGCTTAGCTCAGTGCCCGGCCTGTAGGAACAGCACGTTCAAAAGCTTCGTAGGCTCGCGGAGCTCCCCACTGCCAGGATGAAAAAAGGAAACGTCAAGGGACGATGTTCA
>NW_021158959.1:0-1171 GCF_002837175.3 Physeter macrocephalus | reverse complement strand
TTTCTTTCTTCCTTTCTTTCTTTCTCTCTTTATTTTTTCCTGTTTAAAAAATATACACAGCCAAGAAATTCTACAATGAGAAATTGTTTTGACTTCCACTGACCTTGGAGATGGAACTCCTTAAGTAAAAATGGTGATTTGAAATAAAACTCCTTGTGTCTATTTCTAAAGAATTATGATTTGGAAGGTTCATGTGAGGTGAAGGAGAACGAGAAGAAATAGACATCAAGTTGAGATGCTGTGCCAAACATCTGGAGGAGAGAATGAGAGCATTATGGGAAAACAGATGGAGGGAAGCTTGGCCAGATAAAATTAAAGGCAACACCACTCGGCATCTGATTAGCTAAGAGAACTCTCTTTAAAAGGAAAATATCTATAAAACCTGTACTTTGAATAGTCTCTTGACACGAAAATGCTTTTAAAAAAATTAGAGTTCTTATCAGGCCTTGAGGTTTACTTTGAAGGTTTTCATTTATTAATTACTGTGGGCATTGTTTTGTTTTATTTTTTAATTAGAAACAAGACCCTAATTGATAACCAAAAGGCTT
This sequence comes from Physeter macrocephalus, assembly GCF_002837175.3. Lineage (NCBI taxonomy): Eukaryota > Metazoa > Chordata > Mammalia > Artiodactyla > Physeteridae > Physeter > Physeter macrocephalus. Next base: position 623 of record NW_021158959.1, on the reverse strand, counting down.
ATAGATAAAGACCTACACTAAAAATTATTTCTATGCTATTTTAATTAACCTACTGAAATCCAATTTGGAAAATCAGGGTCTAAGTCATTTGTGGGTGTGAGTTAAATATCTGTGTTTGTCAGGGGAAGCTGATAACGCTTCTTTGGGAATTGGCTTTATGTCTTCAAGAAAGAGCTTACTTTCATGTATGAACAGTTTATCTATTAGCTATATTAAGCACAGGGCTAAAGGCTCACAAGCCTTGCAGAGGTACATGAAAATGTTTAAAATCTGCTCTTAAAAAATGTGTTGGGTCCAAAATAAAACACTCTAAAATGGAAATTAATAATTATATCAAGAATATATAATAATATCAAAAGCAAGTTTACACAGATGATTTCACATTTATACAACAAAATACTGTGTTGTATTTAATGTGACAAATGTGACATGAGCCCTCTAAAATCAAGATGCCCAGGTCTTAGAGAGGTCCTAAAATAGCCCTACTAGTGGGGAGAAGCATCTCCTGCTAGGAAGAAGCATCTCCTTTGGGCTAAGAAGCCCAAAAGGAAAGAGGAGCCCTTTCCTTTAATAACCAAGTTAAAAGGTTGGAGTCTCCAATCCATGAACTGGGAGATGTACAG
>NW_021158958.1:0-1172 GCF_002837175.3 Physeter macrocephalus | reverse complement strand
TAAAAAAACGGAGAGGAGGGACGCTCGAGCTGTCTGTGTGCCAGTGCCGAGGGACTTGGCCGGATGGTGGCTCTGATTGCATTTCAAGTGTAAGATACACTCTGATTAATTTCTCTAGACTTCACCAGAGTTACACCAGCAACTCCCAGAACGCTAATTACGGAGAAGAGGCGGACAGTGACTCATGCTGGAAAGAGCCCAACTGACGAAACCTTCCCAGCCCTCGGAAAGCATCCGCGGTCCTCATGCGATGGGAACCGCCTTGGTCAGGCAGCTTTGGCGTGAGGTCAAGGAGATAATGGAGACAGAGCTCTGATTAATGCGTGTGTGTGTGTGCGCATGTGAGCGCACACGTGCGCAGGCTCTGGGTGTGTGTTCCCAAGAAAAGCTGGCAGGGACGTCTGGCAGGCACTCGTCCTGGAGGGGGTCACCCTGCGGGAGATTGATGAACCAGCCGGGCGCTCTGGGGTTTCGATTCCCAGGAAAACAGTGGAAGCTGGTCCTGAGGACACCGCTGGGCGACCCAGCCCGCCACCACCACGGGCTGGACGTCGCCTCTCCCAGCTGGACCCAACCACGCAAGGCCGTGTTGGCTGACCGAGCTTTGCCTTGGAAGCTTGAATGGTGGAGAAGAGAGCCATTCATCCTCCAAATGCTGTCAGGATGGGACCAGGCAGAACCGTCCGCCCCCTGCCTCAGACCTGGAGTGTGTGAGAGCTGAGGAGGACATCCAAACGTACGTTCCGTCTCCAAGTGATCAGGGGCCTCGGGCCCTGCCTTGACGGGACGCTGTGGCCGCAGAGCTGGCGGCCACCCGGTCGTGCCTCTGAGGACCGACAGCTTGGGCCTCCTTTGCCGGTCAGGGCTGGAGGATGGCCCTCCCCGTGGCTCTCAGTTCCGAGCTGGGAGCAAGCTCGCCTGCCTGCAGACCTCCTGGTGCACAGGCCCTCCGGGCCCTCCTGTGGGTGATAGAGATGTATCACACTCACACGAGGTCCTGTGTCTTCACCCTCGATCCCTGGGTCACGGTGTGAGTACAGATAAGAACCAGCGTGCTCTTCAGGCAGAGGTGACATCCACGTGCAAACCTGTGAAGGGCTGAATGTGGTTGAAGCTTTCACAGCTTCGGTGTGTGTGTGTGTGTGTGTGTGTGTGTGTGTGTGTGTGTGTGT
>NW_021158957.1:0-1172 GCF_002837175.3 Physeter macrocephalus | reverse complement strand
CTGAGGTCTACACTGGTCTGACCGACGTGCTAAAGGCCGGTGACCAGCGAGGCGGCTCTGTGAGGCCCTGGGCTATGCGGTCACTTGCATAGCCACTATCGTGATACCAGACCGAGTTTGCACTTGAAGCTGGGATAACATAAAGCACTGGCGATTTCATTCACACTCTCAGCAGCCCTGAGTCCCATCACTGGCTCGCTCCCCTGTGGATGCAGGACAGGACGGAGCGATAAAGCGGCAGCCCAGCTGCTGGAAATCCAGTGTCTGCAATTTATGTGTTATCTTAGGCTATCGACTGACCCTGGTAAAGTTTCAGCTGCTGGGTGCCGCTAACTCATGCTATGCAGCGCCCAGGGCATGGCGGGTGCCCCAGAGGGGCCCCAGGATTGGCCGCTGGAGGCACAGCCCTGGGAAGGGGCCGTTCTCTTGGTTTTTTCATCCCTAACCTCCTGGAAACGACCCTTCCTGACTCGCTGGCTCTGACCTCTCCTCCAGGACCTCACACACTTCCCAAGTCTCAGAGTTCTGGTCCTCTACCCTCGGGGAGGTGAGGGGACCCCTTCCATTCCCCTCTGAACAAGCCTAGATGCCATCTCACCACCTCCAACTGAGGACTGGGAGACTCTTCACACCCACCCCTTTATCCTGAATCCAAGTACTAGAAACACCTGGGACCCTGCCATTCTGCTAACGGCATCTCCAGGGATAAATTCACTCAAACATGATTTCTGGTGCAATGCAAAAAAAAGTTTAAAATTACATAGGAATTTACCCTTTACAAAAGGAAAATTATTTCATATTACCTAATACATGAAACTTGACCTATAAATGTAACTTTTAAAAAGGGGTGCATGTCTACTGGTAAAGGATGGTACCCGGCTCAGCTCTGCTCTGCGTGGCAAGGTGCAGAAGGGGCTCCCTTAATCAGTTTTTTGACCCATTTAGATAAGCACGACCACGGCAACACGGGGCTTCGGTGTAATGCACATTCCTTGCCAAAATAAGTTCTTGGATACACAGGTACCTTATTTTGCACAGGACATGCATTTAAAATACCGTGGTGCCATTTCAAGATCAACTGGTTTTTGGTTTTAAAGGTGCAGATATCTTTCAAGAACAAATACAAAGGGGCTTCCCTGGTGGCGCAGTGGTTGGGAGTCCGCCTGCCGATG
>NW_021158956.1:0-1174 GCF_002837175.3 Physeter macrocephalus | reverse complement strand
TTTGCTGTTTCACAGGCATTTGATGCTTTAAATCTGATGTGGAATGCTGATAGATTCACTTTTTAGAAGTCATAAGCCTTTGAGAAGTTGGAGATAACTTCATTGCTTATCTATTTTCTCCTTTGCAATCAAGCTGTTCCTTAAAAGTGAGACACTACAGAGTTGCAAAAATTTGAAACAGTAAGAGCAAGCATCGTTTGCAGCTTCATGGTTGGTTTTGGCCAAACTTTTTATTTAGTATTCTGTAGTTGCTTAACACACACTTAAATGGTCTTATTGGGGAGGGGGAAAGGGGAGGTTCTTGTAGATTCCCAAGGAAATGTCAGAAAAGCAAAATATGGCCAGCACTATCCATTTGCTTTTTTGGGTTTACTGGGCGAATAGCATTTTCCTTACAATATAAGCATCTGATCTCAGGTTTTTCATACTGAGAACATTGAGATTTCAGTTTGAAGACACTCTGAAATCCTAAGAGTAGCATACCCCGACCACCCTCTAATAACTAGCTTGTTTGTATAGGCAGGAGGATTCATCTCTCCATTTTAGATGAATAGATATTTTGTGAAAGATCTTAGAATTGCTTGCCTCATCATTTACTGGGGAAAATCGTATAGAAATTGGCCTTTAGGGACACTTTTACTTGGAAAATTACAATACTAGTACACAAGTCTTAACACACTTAACATTTGCTTGTTGAAAGCAATGTCATAAAATCAAAGATTAAACATGTTTTACTCTTTTTCCTCACAAGAACATGAAACTTATGGAAGGGGAACTTAACAGGAAATTTAAAAAAGGTAACACAATCTTTCCTTTTAGTAGTCCTTGGGTAGTTATGATAGAATAGTTTCCACTTTTGTTTGTTTCTTTGAACGGGGATTTTGGTCCAAAGTTTTGTTTGTTTTTAATATCTGCTTCTGCCTCCCCCTCTATCAGATCGGCTTCCTCCACGGCCACCACCTCTTGGTGCTCCGCGGCTTGAACTGCTGTAGGAATCTCGTGGAGGAGGGTACCCCCTTTCCATAGAAGGGGGAAGCCCTCGTTCTTGTCTGCCAACCCGATCACGACCACTTGAGTAGAGATCACTTCGGCTGCTTGAGTAACTGTCTCGACTTCCACCATATCCGTCACGTGAGCTGCTGTAATCATCATAGCGACTGCTTCCACCATAAGA
>NW_021158955.1:0-1174 GCF_002837175.3 Physeter macrocephalus | reverse complement strand
CCGTGAGCCACGGCCGCTGAGCCTGCGCGTCCGGAGCCTGTGCTCCGAACATGAGAGGCCACAGCGGTGAGAGGCCCGCGTACCGCTAAAAAAAAAAAATTTCCTTACTTTTAAAATTTCGTATTATCCATAAATCACTGTATAGACTGTAGAAGACTTTTTTCCAGCTATACCAAGAAAATAAAGGGAAAATAAAGGGGAAAAAATAAAGGGGAAAATAAAGGCAATGCATTGTAGGCTGAAAGTGAAGGATTTTTAACCTTTCCAGGCAATAAAAGTGGAGATACTAAGGAAGACAGTGGATTCCCTCCCTGAAAGAATGTTGCGGACATTTGTTGCTTTTTCTGAGAAACATCTTGTCGATGTTAAGAATAACCCTACCTTCTTTTGGGTAAAACCAACCATTTCTGGTAAAGTCCTCCAGTCATAGTACCTCAGCTCTCTGTCCCCAGTGGATGGTTTAAGGTATAAGGTATCGGCCAAGCTAGGCCAATTGGAACCCTTCCAGGATTTTTTTTTTTTCCCAGACAGGGGAAGAAGCAATGCTTCTCTGATAGAGAAGTGATGAGAAGTGAGAAGGACAAGAATTTTGTCTGTAAAGTTTCCCACCATTAGGAGAAAAACTAGTCTGATTAATGCAGAGATAAGAGAAAGACAGAAGCTTCAAACAATATGCAAATTCCTAGCTCTAAGAGTCTGAGGGCTAGATCTGTACTTGAGTTACAAAAGAGACCTCTAGTACTGTTCTCATTTATTTCCCCCTTTCCGACTGAGCTTGTTGGAGTTCAGTTTCTGCACTAGCAATCCTAACAGGGAACTTAACATTTAACAGCACAAATCAACAATACCACAGATATTATTTACACTAAGAAGAGGTTAATTTACTTGTAAAATGATGACAAGCTAGTTGAAAAGCTTCCCTTACTTCTAATGCTATCTTCCCCTGGTGAGTTGCTGAGGCTCCCACAATGCTTAACTTGCCAAAATCTTCCCTCTGTGTCCTGAATCTAGTCCTCTACCCTCCTCCCTAGTAAAGCCTACTTGTCATTACCTAGCCCACTGCAAAAGCTCAGTAAGTATTAGTAATTCCTTAATACCATCTGACCTGTTCTGGCCCTTTACATAGACTTTGAACAGTCTGGCCTTTTGCCCCTCTCCTGTTTGTTTGTTTTTT
>NW_021158954.1:0-1174 GCF_002837175.3 Physeter macrocephalus | reverse complement strand
GACCCAGCAATCCCACTACTGGGCATGTACCCTGAGAAAACCATAATTCTTCGTTCTTTCTAAACCTTAATGGAATAAGTAAGAAATCTCCCACTGACCTAAAATCTGCCCTTTGATTCAGGTCTGTGTAATGCTACCCTGACTCTCTGCCAGAATCCCTTGGCAACGTATTTGTAACTCTTGCTTCATCAGGCAACCCTAGCTTGGTGAAGGTGAGAAAAAAGGATTGGCCGATGGTCACAGAGTAACGTGAACATCACTGATGCAGCTCAAGCCTCAGGCCCTAAAAAGGAGGGAGTTCAAAGACCAGGGAGTAATCTCATTGATTTGGTGTTTCCAGGCTCCACCTTGCAGAGTCACTGGGGCTCCCCATATGTCTGCCATTTCCCTAGCAGGGTCCTGGGGAGTTCACAGAGACTCTTCTTTATGGCTCTTCATGGTTCCCTATCTGGACAAACCCAAGATACCTTCTATTTTATGACTTCATTCAACACTCATCTATATGCTGAAACCTGTTCCAAGCCTATAAGTCTTTTCAATGAAGGAATTCTCTGTCACCAGTGTTGACATTTGAAATTTGTTCGGTACATGCATGCAGGCTCTTCAGAGGGAATTGTAATCCTTTCTATTGTAATAGCCCTACTCTGGAACGAATTGTGGCAAATTCTCTCCAGGACAGCCAGAGGACATTCGAATGAAACCAACTCAAGTCTCTCCTTTACCTTCCCCTTTAATGGGAGTCTCTCCTTTACCCTCACCTCTAATGGGATCCAAAGATAGTATCCAGGAACTTTGGGGTTCTCTTCCCTTGAGGTGTGGTCCCTGTCTACTTGGGCACCCCACTCCAAAGTTGGGGGAAGACTTGATTCACTCTCTCTATTCAGGACTCTACATTTTAGTGACAAAGAATCTGACTTTATTTATTTTTATTAATTCTCCAATAAAACCTATCAGAGTTATATACAGACATTACTTCCAATACCATACTTTGGCTCCCATGTTTCCTGAGTTGGACATGCTGATCATGATTCCAGCTCTTCTTTGTCTCTGGGTACTTGAGTGAAGTAAGTCAGTCAGAGAAAGACAAACATCATATAATATCACCTATATGTGGAATCTAAAATAGATGGTACAAATGAACTTATTTACAAAACAGAAATAGAGTCACAGATGT
>NW_021158953.1:0-1174 GCF_002837175.3 Physeter macrocephalus | reverse complement strand
GGAGGCCCGCATACCACAAAAAAAAAAAAAAAAAAAAAAAAAAAAAGTGTGACAGAGAGGGTCCATGTTATCATCCAATTATTGAAGTACTCTGCATGCCCTAGTTATCAGTTCAATATTTGTGTCCACTGAAGCATCACAAACATCCCCACCTTGTTCCTTTTCGTGGTTTTGTGTTTTAACATGTCTGTCATATTTTTGTTCTTGTTGTGTCCCCAGCTCTTAGCATTGTTCTTAGCACCTAGTGGGTGCTCAATAAATAGTTGCCAAATGAAATCTCATGTTTGTAAGTTTAAAAAATAGCTTTTAGATAAATGCTCTTAGGTACTGTTGACAATGTGACTTTCTTGGGATCATTAAAGAACATCCTGACATGGCAATAGTTGAATCTTTTAGGAACCTCCCAGCTATCTGATATGAGTGAAGTATTACATAAAAAGGCCCAGCAAGACTAAAAGAAATGGGTTGGAACCCACTCTGAGAAGAACGGGATTGAAAAGTCTTTGAGGAGGCATCATAGTATAAATGAAAAGAATACTGGGTTTAAAATCAGAAAACCTGATTGGGAATACCAGCTTTATTACTTTACTGGCTGTATGGCCTGGAATAAGCCACTGATCTTATTTGAGCCTCAGTTTCCTAACCTATAACATGGAGATAATAAGACCTCTGTTGTGTTCTTAAGAACAAATAAAATAATATACGTAAAAGTGAAACCATACATAAATATACAATGATGTTTTGCTACAGTAATTATGATTAAGGATTATGTAATCATTCTTAAAAAACAGTTGATGAAATAAATATAAGCGTAAGTGAATATACATTAGCACATGCATATGTTTGTATTTCCCATATTACCAAATCACTATCTGGGGGAAAAACACAACTTTATTCTGAGGTTTGCCTTACTAAAATTCTCTCATCTTCACTGAAATAGGAATAACCCATCCTCCCCACCCTCAGTCATTACCTAGTCTGTTTCCTTTGGACACTGGTTTATTTGACAACTGTCAATCTCCTTTCTACGAAAGTGTAAGCTCCCTGAGGACAAAGGCCTCATCTGTTCACAGGTGTTTCCCCAGCACCTAGAAGAGTTCCTGGCATAAAATAATACACTCAAGGCTTCCCTGGTGGCGCAGTGGTTGAGAGTCCACCTGTCGATGCAGGGGAC
>NW_021158952.1:0-1174 GCF_002837175.3 Physeter macrocephalus | reverse complement strand
GAATGGGGGGCGGAGGAGAGAGAAAAGGGAGGGGCGGGAAGAACCTTAAACAAACAAAACAAAAAAAGCAAACGAAGAAGAAAGGTAGGTAGCGGGGGTGGGGTGGGGACTCTCCTGGCGCGCAGCCCCGAACCCACCATCACAGATGGGTGAGCTTGGGGGCTTCCTGAATTCTTCCCTGAGAAGGATGGTGGGCGGTAAGGTCCGTGTAGGTGGGGTGCGGCTCCCCCGGCCCGGGCCCATGATGGTGGCCACTGCCCAGCGGCCCAGCGCCCCCGTAGTCCATGGCAGCCGAGGCGGCGTGGGGGAGGTGAGTTAGGCCAAAGAGGGGCGGGCCAGAGTTGCTCATGGGCTCCACATAGCTGCCCCCAACGAAGACGGGGCTTCCCTGTAAGTGTGGAGTCCCATAGCTGCCATTGCCCTGCAGGCCATGCGCGTGCGGATCATAGTTGGGTGTGCCCCCCGCGCCCGCCCCTGTCGCGGTGTAGCGCTTCTGCGGGGGCGGCGGGGGCGCGCAGCTGGGCAGAGGAGCGGGATAGGAGGCGGGGGGCAGCCCGTAGGCGCCTTGGGGGGGCTTGGAGAAAGGCGGGGGCGACTGGGGCTCGTACGGGACGCTGTTAACCAGCGAATGCATAGAGTTAAGATAACCGCCAGCGCCGGGCGGCACGGGACTGCGACTTGGGGACTGGCCCCCTGATGATGTCAGCATGCCCTTGCCCTTCTGATCCTTCTTGTACTTCATGCGGCGATTCTGGAACCAGATCTTGATCTGGCGCTCAGTGAGGTTCAGCAGGTTGGCCATCTCCACCCGGCGCGGCCGGCACAGGTAGCGGTTGAAGTGAAATTCCTTCTCTAGCTCCACCAGCTGAGCGCTCGTGTAGGCCGTGCGCGCCCTCTTGGACGACGCCTGCCCAGGTGGGCTCTTGTCACCTGCACAGCTCTCCCCTGCGAGATCAGAGGAGAGAGGAAGAGTGGCATCAGGGGCTGCCCGCAGCCCCGCCCAGCCCCTGACCCAGCCAGGCCCCTCCTTCCTCCAGGCCCCAAAGATCCCTCCGTTTGTCAGGGCCCAGAAAGGGGAAGAAGGAACTATGTATTGTCCTCTGTCCTGGTGGGGAAACAGCGCCTGCAGCCCATCATTGAGTAAAGCTGCAAATCATAGGCCTCTCCAAGGGGG
>NW_021158951.1:0-1174 GCF_002837175.3 Physeter macrocephalus | reverse complement strand
GAGAACAGTAACTGCATCTCCATGTGAAGAATAGATGGAAGGAAACGAATCGTATTTGGAAAAAACTTGGAGTGACTTAGCTCTGCATTAGGTTCAGCAATTGAAATAGGAAGGGTTGACGCTAAAGCCACTTGGAAGGAAGGACACGAGGGTTTTGGATGTTTGCTGGCTATATGCGGTGCACAGGGTGCCCTGACGCTAGTTAAGATGCAGTACAAGGAGGAAGAGGGGAGATGAAGATCATTGGAAAAAAGATCCACGGAATCATGTGAATTCAGCAGTAGAGAATATTAATTGCTCAAACTTCCTCAAGGTTAGTAGAATAAATTCCTCATATGTTCCACAATCCTTCAGAATTTGGAAATTAGATGGATCACACTCGTGCTTCTTCAGAGAATATGAGGACTATTCGGTCTGTTACAGCAGCTCAGAGAACAAAAAATAATTTTTATTGCCAGCATCTTAGCGAGGACTGTTCCTGAAAAAATAGAAGCAAAATAACAGAGAAGAAAAAGAAATGATGCCATCTAGCGGTGACCAAGTGCTGTAGGTCGGAACAAGAAACGAAGAGGAAATACCCAAGGTCGCTAACGTTTCATTACAGTACATGGTAACCAACACACACCTATGCAAACAGTCTCCCATAGCCTTCAGCTGTCCCACACCCAGAATATCCACTGACTTTAAGGTAGCTGTTTCTAGAAGGAGGCATCCATTAGCATTTTCTACACGTATAGATCATATACTGTGAGTTATTTCCAGCTCCTCATACCGGATGCTGTTATTCCAGGCATAACAAACACAAGGTTTTTGTTGGATTTTAAGTAGAATTTGAAAGCTGAGTGAAAGGATGTGGTAGGTAATACGTATTGTTAGATATCTGTGAAACCAAGTCCCCCTAAAACCGAGTTCCCTTACCAAGTTTATGCTCAATCTCCCTGTCCAAAACTTTATTCCCTTTCTTGTGCCCCCTGACCTCAATCATGTGCTAACTGACCGCTATCAACCAGAGTCAGGTGACTAAAGTTGATGTCGTCAATAACACAGTTAATGTAATAAAGCTGCTGTTGTAGATATCATCGTTAACTTACAAACTCAGGCTGCTTCTCCTGGGCAAGGTGAGCTCACAGACCCTGAGCCGTGGACCACTTGGCCAGAGAATCTAAACCAGAGA
>NW_021158950.1:0-1175 GCF_002837175.3 Physeter macrocephalus | reverse complement strand
CGGCAGGCGGACGCGCAACCACTGCGCCACCAGGGAAGCCCCTCAACACATTTTTAAAAACCCATTATGTGCCAGAAATTGGGTTGTAATCTCCATGAGATCGGAGACCTCATCTCTTTTGTCCACCTTTGTATTTTCAGCACTGTGAACAGTACGAAGCCCAAAGAAGGCCCACAATACACAATTGTTGTTGTTGAATAAGTAACTGAATATGTAAGAGCCAGCTGGGGGGCAGAAACAGATTTAGTGACCTACAAGAGAAATCAGATAGAGGCATATCTAGTGTATTAAGTTTATTATCACTGTTGTAACAGATTGCCACAAATTTCAGTGACTTAACACAAATTTATTATCTTACAGTTCAGGAGCTCAGTAGTCCAAAAATCATTGTGTTGGTAGGAATTCCTTCTGGAGGCTCTGACAGGAGAACCTGTTTCCTTGCCTTTTTCAGCTTCTAGGGGCCACCTGCATTCCTTGCTTGGGGCCCCTTCTTTCATCTTCAAAGCCAGCTGTATAGCATCTTCAAATCTGTTCTCTCTCTCTCTCTGAACTCTCACTTTCTCCTCTGATTGCATTGTCACGTCTCTCACTCTGACATTCCTGCTTCCCTCTGTGCTTACACTGAGCATATCAGATAATTCTGGTAATTTCTTATCTCAAAAATTTTAACTTAATCACATCTACAAAGTCTCTTTCACCATGTAAGGTAAGATATTTCAAAGGTTCCAGAATTGTGGACATATGGGGGGTCATTTATTCTTTCTACTACACCTGGCATTTAACGGGCCACAGAGGAAGGGAGCTTCATTTCAACGTGGGGATACAGGAAAAGGTTTATAGAGAAGGTTATTGTTGTCCCAAGTCTAAGAACATGAGCAGATAAGAAAGACTTTTATAGGCACAGAAAGCAGCATGAGAATAAGTAAGAAGACAGGAAAGAGCAGGTCTTGCCTGATGAGCTCAGGAGGTTTGATAGGATTTGAGTGTGGAACAAGATGAATAATTGGGGAGCAAGTGTTGAACAAAAAAATAGCTGAAGAAGTCTGTCATCAGTATTTCATGAAGAGCATTATAGGACTTGCTAAGGAGTTTGGACTTTATCCTGTAGATGAGTTTAATCAATGAAGGATTTTTTTTTTTTTTTTTTTTTTTTTTGTGGTATGCGGGCCTCCCTC
>NW_021158949.1:0-1175 GCF_002837175.3 Physeter macrocephalus | reverse complement strand
GCATCGGCAGGCGGATTCTCAACCACTGCGCCACCAGGGAAGCCCTTTATTATTTTTTTTTAATCAAAGTATAGTTGATGTACAGTATTATACAAGTTACAGGTTAAGGTGACTCCTTTGAATAGGAAAATAATTCTTAATACAAATTCTGGGGTTTGTTAATAATCAATTTCAAAGCGTCAAATATAAGGCGTGAGACAGTCCAGAGTGTGATGTTTGCTACATGATTGGATCTAAGGCTCAGAAATCAGTATTCAAGTAGGAGAGTAGAAAGGGGAAAACAAACTGAACTCCTTGTTTCTGGAAAGTGTCGATCGTTAGTGGTTGTACACATGTGCTTCAGGTTGCTTGGGATCGGTATTAACTGACAGATTCCCTCACCACAGTATTTGGAGTATTGAAGTGTCAAGGAAGCTACCAATCTGGAAACTGCTGTTCTGAAACTGAGTTCAAAGTGACAGCTGTTTCCAGAGCACAAGAGCAAACCTCTCAGTGCCCTACCATCATCAGTCTTGATAAAAGTAGTCATTTTGTTTGTTTTTTCTCCTATTTTAGAAGCACTTAGCTAAGCCCCAGTGACAGGAGAAGGCATACTTGAAATGATGGTCATGTATAAAAAGATTCCATCTGTTAAATGACATGTTTTAAAACTCCCAAGTTAAATCACCTATGGTAGTGAGTTTTGGGAAACAGAGGGTGGGACAGACATCCCAACTATCCTAACTTCTATAACTGAGGGAAAATTATAAGTTTTATATAAATTCAGAGAAGTTGGGAAATAAGCCGTTCAGGCATGAGCAAAGTACTATTACCAAGGAAAATATTTCCATTAGTGAAGCCATTGAAAATCAGGATGATTTTCCAATTGACTGAAAAAGAGGTAATTTGAATGGACAGTTCTTGCAGAAGATAAAAGGGAGCTTGGCGATCACGCCCTCATTTTACAGTTGAGGAGATTGTGACACGAGAAAGCATACGGCTGAATCAAGGGTTCATGCCAACCTTAGATGTAAGGCTGGGACAACTTGTCAGTTTCATTCAACTAATGACGTTGTCTTTTTAAGTTAGAATATTTTAGAACTCAGGTATGAGATTAAAAGCTAGTGTAAAGCATACGAATTTTGAATTTTTACTTCATCTCAACACAGTTAAACTTTCTCTGTAGAAAAAGACTG
>NW_021158948.1:0-1176 GCF_002837175.3 Physeter macrocephalus | reverse complement strand
GGCAGGCGGACGCGCAACCACTGCGCCACCAGGGAAGCCCTCTCTTTCATTTTTGAAGAATAATTTCACAGTATACAGAATTCTAGATTTTTTTCAACATTTTAAATATTTTACTCTCTTGTTGCTTTCATGATTTCAGAGGAGAGGTCACTTGTAATTCTTATCTTTGTTCCTCTATAGATAAGGTGTTTTTTTTCTTTGGTTTCTTAAGAATTTTTTTTTCTTTATCTTTGATTTTCTGTACTTTGAAAACAATATGCCTTGGTGTCATTTTATTTTGTTTTGTTTTGCTTTTTAAATTTATTCAATTTTATTTATTTTTGGCTGCATTGGGTCTTTGTTGTGGCATGCAGGATCTTTCGTTGTGGCCTGCGAGCTTCTCGTTGTGGCGTGCAGGTTCCAGAGTGCGTGGGCTTTGTAGTTGCAGCACGTAGACTACCAGGGAAGTCCCTGTTTTGTTTTGCTTTTATCCTGCTTGGTGTTCTGCGTTTTTTGTATCAGTGATTTGGTATTTGACGTTAATTTAAGTGAAAACTCTTAGTCATTATTTTTTTCAAATATTTCTTTTTTTTCCTTTTTCTCCTTTTTTCTCCTTGTTATAAGCTGTGTAAGTTACAACTTTTGTAGTTTTCCTACAGTTCTTTTGTAGTTTCCCTAAACGGGAAAACGATGAAGGAAATCATACCAAGGCAAATCATAATTATGTGGCCAAAAAAAAAAAGTGATAAAGAGAAAATCTTAAAAGCAATAGCTAAAAAACGACACACGACTTACAGAGAGACAAAGATGATAAAACAGCAAACTCCTCATTGAAAACTATGAAAGGCAGAAAGTATTGGAATTTCTTAAAAGTGCTGAAAGTAAAAAGTCTACCTAGAATCTACATCCAATGAAAATTTCCTTTAATAAATACATTACAAGATATCCCATCATCATTAAATATGCCAACATCATAATAGCTACTGTTTAATGCCAGGAAGTGTGCCACATAAATTACTTCAGTTGATCCTCATCACACCCTGTGAGTTTAAGTATCATTATCAGTATCATTTTACCAATGAGGAATCTAAAGCTAAGATACATTGAGTAGCTTCGGCAAGGTTATAGAGGACTAATCAAAAAGCCAGGATGGGGGGCTTCCCTGGTGGCGCAGTGGTTGAGAGTCCGCCTGCCGAT
>NW_021158947.1:0-1176 GCF_002837175.3 Physeter macrocephalus | reverse complement strand
TCTGGGGTTTTATCTTGTTCCTTCATCTGGTACATAGCGCTCTGCCTTTTCATCTTGTCTTTCTTTCTTTGAATGTGGTTTTTCTTCCACAGTTTGCAGGATTGTAGTTCTTCTTGCTTCTGCTCTCTGCCCTCTGGTCTGGATACTTTTCAATTTCCTTAATCATTCACTGTTTTGGGACATTTTCTAATTTTTCATGATCGTATATGAAATAGCATCAACATTTTTTCTCTAACATTTCTTTGTGCATGAAGTGTCATCCACATTTGAAACGTTTTCCTTGGGAGAGATTTGGAAGTGTAATATTACTGCACCAATGAGTGCGATCATTTAAATGTGATGTGCCATTTGTTTTCCAGGAAGATTGAATATATTTGCCATTCTTATGGGAATGACAGAGTCACCGCATACTATCAGCATTGCACACGATCTTTTAAAAATGTGTCTTAAACTGATATATCATTTCATTTAAAATATTAGAAGAATATGTATATCTTGAAAGACAAGACATTTATGCCAATGGTAGAAAATTTGGAAAGTACAAAACAGTCACAACTCTAAAAGAAAATCTCTGTTGAGATGCGGATGTTCCACAACAATCTTTTTTCAAAGTATTTTGAACTATTCTCTGCTATTCAGTTATCATGATAGCTTGAGGGTTTATATAACTTTATTTTGTAATACTTTTTTTCAGTACAGATGTGAAAAGTTTCACATCTGTTATTTACTGCACTGTCAAAAGTATCTAAGTCAGCTGACAAATGCATTTCCTCACTTTCTCTTCATTAAAACCAATTGAAGATCTTACCTGAAATTTACAGATAGGGAAACCAAGGCCTGGGTGTACAAGATTCTTCAGAAAATGGCCTTAACTTCCTAGCTTCCCTCCAGGGCTGGGCCCTTCCTCTTCCCACCTTGGGGTCTGGCTGCCCTGGGAGTGTACCTGGTCCCTTTGTATCTTGCACTTTCCTAAGTGATTACTGTGAAACCTGTTGAATCCTCTTCTTGACATACTCTTTTCTTCCATTTTACAAACTGATAAAGATATTAAATGCTTTAAAAGAAAAATTTCAAAAGAGCCAAAAAGTGTATAGGAATAGAATTTATACACAGTTTTTTAAAATTCAGTTTTCCCTTAATATTGTACTATACACAAATTTTCTACATGATTAAATT
>NW_021158946.1:0-1176 GCF_002837175.3 Physeter macrocephalus | reverse complement strand
GCATCGGCAGGCAGATTCTCAACCACTGCGCCACCAGGGAAGCCCTGTCCTTTTTTAAGGTCTATAAAGTGTGGCTTGGTCTTCTTAGATTACAATGCGAGAGTACTTATTCCATTAGATTTGCTTATAGCTGAAAATCAGTTTCATTGGGTGGTGGGCTTTGGAGAATTGCTGATAGGAAAACCAGATCATCAAAGTAAGAGTCGCTAAGCTTTAATATGGAATTTTCTTGTGTTGGGATGGCAGTGGCCGACTATGAGTGGTGGTTTGAAGGTAGGGAGGGCTCTGCATGAACCAGTGTCAGAGGTTGTGTAGGTGTGTCCCTAAATGGTGGCAGGAACGTTCTACCCTGTACTGGGGGTAGGACCTGTTATTCTCTTCATCTGGTCTTGTTTAGTGGGTCTCTCCTAGCTATGAAATGTGACTTTCTGCTTGCTGTTGAGATATATAAATATATATGTATATTTTATTCCAGAAGACACGAACTCTCCAAATAGAAAGTTGTTGGGAGATTTATCGGTGATCTGATGAGCTGGGCTAATGCTCCCAAAGTAGAATGAAATTGAGAGTGATAAAGGGGTATGTCAGGAAACCTCATCTCTTTCTTCTTCTTTTTAGATAATTCAGCTTCTTCTGCTGAGCATTCCCAGGGCCTTGAGAAACAAGGAGTACACGTAGCTAGGGCTGCAGAGGCCAGTCCTCTGGTCTCTGGCCCTGCTGAGTCAGCCAAGAAGCCATGTGCAGGTAAACCTTAGAGGACGTCAGTGAAATAAGAAGAACGTTGTCCAATTGGAAGGTCTGAAAACAAAGCTTCTGTTGAGATTTAATTTGTAACCATTCATTCATTTAATCGTTTATTAATAATAGCCGTAATGATACCTACCTCACAGGTTGTGGTGAGAATTAAAGAAGATGGAAAAGGAGAAAATTCCAGATTGGGAGGATAAAATTGGGGGTGCATGGTTGAGGTTGAGGTTAGACATTGAACAGGCAAAGGGAGAGTAAAACCTGAGAGTAGATGAGGTCAGTCCTGGGCAAATCCTGCAGTTCCTGAGAGCTTTTTTCCCCGGGCTGGCCAGCCAGAGCTCTTAAAGAGGCTCCTGTGGACTTGTTCTGGAACCCAGCCAAGTGCTTTCTGTACGCCCATATACATAGTGGTTTTTTTTTTTTGTTTTT
>NW_021158945.1:0-1176 GCF_002837175.3 Physeter macrocephalus | reverse complement strand
CGGCTGAAGCAAAAAGGAGAAAATCAGTAATACTGTCTTGTCTTTATTTAAACTTTTGGTCTTTCTTCAAATGGGTGTTTTGCATTAATTAGTTTTTCAACTACTCCTTTAAGATATGATTTCTCTTGCTTTATCTTGAGTTTTTTGGCGCCCCCCTGAAATTTTGTACCTAAGGCCAGTGCCTCACCTCACCCTCATCCTTCAGAGCCCTGCTCTGAAGCCAAACTACCTGAATTCAAGTCCTGGTTTTGCCACTTACTGGCTGTGTGACATTGGGCAAGTTGCTTATACTGTGTACCTTAGTTTCCTCATCTGTAAATGGGGATAATAACAGTACTTCATAGGGTCGTTAGGAGAATTAAAATAAGTTAATATTTGTAAAGCAATAGAGCAGTTCCTGGCACAAAGTGTATTTAAGAAGTGTAGTAGGGAATTTCCCAACAATCCAATGGTTAGGACTCCGCACTTTCACTGCCGAGGGCCTGGGTTCAACCCCTGGTCGGGAAACTAAGATCCGCAAAGATGTGCGGTGCAGCCGAAAAAAAAAAAATAGTGTAGTAAAAGAAGATGCCTCTAGACTGTTTCAGATACTGAATGAGTGATTATGAACTGGATCCCATATGTCTGCATTCACCAGGCAGGTTCCCCCCACCAACCCCATTTTTGCTAAATTTACTCATGCTCAGGACAGTCTCATAGCTAACGTGGTTATATGTTTGAAAAATGAAGGACTTATTCATTGCATTTCCTCTTTCCCCCTCTTATTATTTTTTACTCTGAAATAAGTGGGGAGATGGTGGGAATTCTGGTCCACCGTCACCCGCAGGGAACTGCCTCTTTTGGACCCTTTCAGAGACATGGAACACTTCCTGGACTTGTGTTTTTTTCTCCCACTGAGGCAATTTCAGCCATCTCTGCACGATTGCAGTGTTGGTTTATGGGCTGCTGACAAGCCCAACTTTCGATTCTTACCCTTACTTACAAATTTTTTGGGTAGTCTTTGCAGAGCACTGCACACAGATAAACCGGCCCCACTCACAAATAAACACAAATAAAAAGGGGAGGGGTGATTGGGAGGGAAGGACTGGGAGTTTGGGATTAGCAGATGCAAACTTGTGTATATAGGATGGATAAACAACAAGGTCCTACTGTATGGCACAGGGAACTATATTCAGT
>NW_021158944.1:0-1176 GCF_002837175.3 Physeter macrocephalus | reverse complement strand
TTCTGCTGGATGTCAGATACAGAGGCATGCTATACCCCACCTCCATTGCTACATGGTGTTCAAGGGGCATTAATTAGTTGGTTAATACAGCATCATGATTAACTAAATCATGTCAATACAAAATGCCAAGATATATGTTTAATGAGCTGGGTTTTTTCCAGTATTAATCTAGATAAGTAAATAAACTACACTGTCTTAACAGAATATGTCAAATTTATTTTCTTTTGATTGATCAAGGTGGTTCACAGTAAATTAGCATCCTCTAATGAAAAGGCTAGTGCAGAGAAAATGTTGATAATAATATCTGCTAACATATATTAATTTCTAGATATACACATGCATAGAGTTCTTTTAAATTGTTTATTGAAATATAATTGACATACAATATTATGTTAGTTTCAGATGTACAACATAGTGATTCGACATTTATATATACATTACAAATTCATCACCAGGATAAGTATAGTAACCATCTATCACCATACAAATTTATTGCACTATTACTGACTGTATTTGCTATGCTATACATTAGATCCCTGCGACTTATTTAATTTATAACTGGAAGTTGGTACCACTTCAATCCCCTTCGGCTATTTTTCCCAACCTCCCCACCCCCTCTCTCCTCTGGCATCACCAGTTCTCTGTATCTATGAGTCTGTTTCTGTTCTGTTTTTTGTTTTTTAGATCACCCATATAAGTAAAGTCATGTGGTATTTGTCTTTCTCTGTCTGACTTATTTCACTAAGCACAATACCCTCTGGGTTCATCTGTGTTGTAAAAATGGCAAAATTTCATTCTTTTTTATGGCTAATGTTCCATTGCATATATATCCCACATCTTTTTTATCCATTTGTCTATCGATAGAAACTTAGATTTCTTCCATATCTTGGCAATTGTAAATACTGCTGCTATGAACATAGGGGTGCATTTATCTTTCTGAATTAGTGTTTTTGTTTCCTTCAGATAAACACCCAAAAGTGGAGTTGCCAGATCATACGGTAGCTCTATTTTTACTTTTTTGAGAAACCTCCATACTGTTTTCCAGTAGATGCACGAATTTACATTCCCACCAACAGTGTAGGAGGGTTCCCTTTTCGCCACATCCTCACCAACATTTGTTATTTGTTGTCTTTTTGATGACAGCCATTCTGACAGGTGTGAGGTGATATCTCATTG
>NW_021158943.1:0-1176 GCF_002837175.3 Physeter macrocephalus | reverse complement strand
CATTTTTTTTAGTGTAAGTATGTCCTGTGCAATATTTGAGACATACTTACACTAAAAGTTTCTCATTGTTTATCTCAAATTCAAATTTAGTCAATTGTCCTGTAATTTATCTGGCGTCGGAGCCAGAAGAGTAAGCAGGGTCAGGACTGCTCCCTTGGGAGAAGGCCTGATTCTCTCTTCTCTCCCATTTAAAGCTCTCTTCTCTACTGTGGCAGCAAAAGGAGGCCTCCCAGGAAGGCAGCCTAGAGGAGCCTGATTCCTGATTTTGAAAGGAATTTACTTTCTCCCTCTCTCTTTAGTTGCTTCTCCTCTGACACTGCCTAGTGTGGCTTAAATAAGCTTTTCCCTGCACTGCAATCCTAATACCGGAGACTCAAATATGAGTCTGGGGGAAAATGGCCTGCTTTGGTTCAGTGAGACTGGGACCTACCTAGCACAGAAAAGAAAGACTCCTCCATATGACCTAGCTTTGTTCATCTAAGCCCTTCACTCAGTTTTGAGCTCAAATCTTCAGCCAAGAGTAAAGTGCTATTTGCCTTACTTTGCTTTTCTTCATCCAGACGCTTAGATCTCCTCTGGGGACTTTGAGTGGAGTGTTGAGGAAAATTACTCAAAACTTGGAAAGCAAAAGGATTATTTCATGACCTTTTAATGTCATCTAAGGCCATGTTACTGAAAGTGTGGTTTGTTGACGAAGAGTGACACCTGTGAACTTGTTAAAATGCAAATTCTCTGGCCCAGCCCAAGACCTATTAAATCAGAATTTCTGGGGGCAGGGTCCAGAAATTCTGTATTTTCATATAGTCTGAGAAGCATTGGTCTAGAGAAGCTTGCCTGGGGTCCTCTCACTCTTTTGGGGAATGCAACATAGTTTATACCGCTGATTTGGCCTCGGACCTTTTACAGTACTGGTGAGATGATGATGATTTTATCTTCTGTCCAATAGAGAAGATAACCCTAAATATTACAGTTTTGCTGCTCTCTTGGATATTAACCAGTTTTGTATCTGGATTTGCAATCTTACCTCAGCCCTCTTTTCATCCCCCACTCGCCGCACAAGTCCTGTTTTCTCATATCCTCCTTTGATACAGCATTGTCATCCTAACCAGGATGACATTAATGAATTGAATAAAACTATGATATGGGCTTACTTATTTATCCATATGAAAATTAGGT
>NW_021158942.1:0-1176 GCF_002837175.3 Physeter macrocephalus | reverse complement strand
TTTAACAAACGCACCGCTCCTTGTGTGAAAGGAATTCTACCAGATCGGAACGCTGCAGTTTTAATTCATGAATTCCGGTTTTTCATGTCATTGGTTATTTGTGTTTCCTCTTCTGGGAATTTCCTCACTGTGGTTTTTGCCCACTGCAACACGGTGGGCTGTTGCCAAGAACCAGACTAAAGCCGACCGGCCCTCGAACTCTGCACATCTCTAAGTGCTCGCGTGGACCAGTGGTCCAGGGACAATTGCGAGGTTGGAGAGTGTCAAAAGAGACATGGGTGGATGACACACATGCTTGCGCAAGCCCAGCCTGTGCCGCAAAGGAGACCCCAGACCCCACATAACGCACGTCCCTGGGGAGGGGGACTGAGATAGCAGTCTTTTTGCTCTGTTCTGTTTACTGTGGCTGAAAATATTGTTTGCCACTGCATATAATAAAGTAAACATGCTTGTGATTTAAAATTCACTGCTGGCAGCATTGTCCCCTGAGAGCAGAGCTGCCTCCCCAGCCCAGGGCTGAGGGCTCTTTCCCAGCAGAAATGTCCGTCTTTTCTCCCCGCACCCCCCTCCCATCACTCAGATTCCGTCTCCCAGCCTTTGAGGCTCGTCCCTTCCCCTGGCAGAGGACTGAGGGTCCCTTCCCAGCTATGAGTCACCCCTGCCCTGAGGGGCCAGGTAAGTGTTGACTGGAAGACGGGGAGACAGACATATGGATGGGGACACAGGTGGATGGATAGACGGCTCGAAGGATGGAAGGGCGGGTGGAGGGTAGATGAGAGAAAACAGGTGAAGGTCTTAGAACAAGGCCCGGCACACGGTAAGTGATCAATTAAGTGTTACCTTTTGATGGGATGGGGGAGGGAGTTGAGGGGTAGACAGTAGAACGGATGAATGCCTAAGTGATAGGAGGATGGCTGAATGAATGAATGAGGCCACGATGGGTAAGTGAATACGTAGGCAGACTAGGTATGTAAATAAGTGCTCACATCAATATGTCAACAAATGGTTGGGTGGATTAAGGAATGGACAGATGGAAGGATGGGTGAATGATGGATGATGGATAAATCTATGGGTCTACAGATGGATGATGGGTGATGTATTAATGGATGAATGGATGGATGGACAGACAGGGTCTACGGATGGATGATGGGTGATGTATTAATAGATGAATGGATG
>NW_021158941.1:0-1176 GCF_002837175.3 Physeter macrocephalus | reverse complement strand
TTTGCCAAGTGAACAAAGTCCAGACTTTGACCTTCATTTAGGGCTTTCCACAATCTGACCTTGACATCCTTGAACAAACTTATGTCTCCCCAGCTCTGTAAGTGAACCTCTAGCCCATCTACAGTTCCTTGAAAAATTGTTGCAAATTTGCATCTCCCTAGAATCCCAAACACACACACACACAACTGCCACCACCCAATCACAACCTACTCTCTACGTATCTAACCCACGTCTTTCTTAGGAAGCTATTCAATTCCTCCACTCCTCTTCTGTAACTGGCCACTCCAAAGCTCCATCTTTTGTCGAATTTTGTCTTCTTTTGTCCTATTGTTTGTACCATCCGCTTGGCACTTACCCATAGCTATTTTAGATCCCTGGTTAGCTACTTCTGGTTGTCTTTCACATAATATATCCTGAAAAATATTTAGTGGGCATTTTTAATATTCATGAGATATTCTGATTATAGCACAGAGTTATCCAAGTAATGAAGCAAGAGTCTGTGTCCTTAGTCTGTAAGCGTGGAAAGAATTTCCTATAGATCTGGCTTTTTCATTTTCCCTTAGAGTTCAAAAAGCGTTTTTTTTCTCTCTTTGTTATACTCTCTGCAGGGGATACCTAAGTTGAAAGTAGAACAAGAATAAAAAACAAAATTTAAAAAAGGCCTAACCACTGAGATATCAGAATGTCAGCTGAAATTATTACTTAAAAATAATCTTCATCTGTATAAGCAAAAAAAGACAAGAGCCAACTGTGACAGCTCTTATCTGCAACAAGGACAACAATGCAAAGAGAGTCCATCCTTTATGATGTTTTCGATTTCCACCCATCCCAAGGGCATAGGTATAAACTAAACAAGGGACTTCTAGTGAGGGAAGATAAAATAACAACACATGTTTTTACCATCACTTTACCAGACTCAATAAACATTGTTTTAAAGTAAAATTAGAAACTGTGAAGTTAGCAGTTTTTACTTTAAAAGATCAGCAAACCCATTAATTTAAGAACAGACATGCAAACCAAGCAAAGACTGGCCAACTCAGGGATATCATCTTTGGACAAATATAAGCATAGCATATATGTTTGGCACCTTTACTTAAGGCAGTGGTGTGGAAAACAAACTTATCTACGAAACAGACTCATAGACATAGAGAACAAACTTGTGGTTGTCAAGGGGGA
>NW_021158940.1:0-1176 GCF_002837175.3 Physeter macrocephalus | reverse complement strand
CTTTGTTTCTGCATTTTCTCACTTCTCAGATTAAACTTATTCTTTGGCTAAAGTTTTTCCATAGACAAAAGGCAGGCTGGGGAATTCCCTGGCAGTCCAGTGGTTAGGACTCCGTGCTTCCAATGCAGGGGGCGCAGGTTTAGTCACTGGTCGGGGAACTAAGATCCCACACACTGCGCAGTGCAGCCAAAAAAAAAAAAAAGGCAGGCTGAGGACATGGGGGGCAAGGATCATAGGGTCCTGCTCTGGTTTAGGACCTTCCTTTCAGGGAAAGTGCCTCACCTGGCTGCCCCTTGCTTGGAGCCTCTGACTTTTCCAGGCCTTCTCTCTCAGAGAAGGAAATAGGTGTTTTCTTCATTTCTGGCCTTTCCCAAGAACAGTGTGAAATCCCCTGAAAAACCCAATAGTGGCTAGGAATTCCCTGGTGGTCCAGTGGTTAGGACTCAGTGCTCTCACTGCTGTTCCCCGGGTTGGATCCCTGGTCAGGGACCTAAGATCCCACAAGCTGCGTGGCATGGCAAAAAACAAAAACAAAAAGTATAGAGTGGCTTTGTGGATCAGGAATCTGAGGTCACTAGCAGCCCCTCATTTGGCCTCAGTCGCCTCTCAGAGGCCATAGAAGCAGAGTGGCTGTTGGCTAGCCTGGTACTTCTGTGATAATTGTCCTGTCCACTTGATGTCACAATGTTTTATAGAACTCTGAGTATGGGTTGTCTTACCATCTGTCTGTCTGTCTATTCATCTATCTATGTATCTATCTATCTTTAACTCAAGTCCAGACCAGGCTGATTAGGAAAATAGTGGGCAGGATTCTTCTGGGAGGAAATAACAAGCTTTGGTCCCTCATCCATGGATTCATGCAGTAAAATTCATAGAGCAAACGGGTTCAAGTCCTCTGGAAACCGGCTTGAGCCAGAAACAGCTATGGACGGTTGGGATTGAGGCCAGAATTCGGGAGAGAAAGTCTAGACTTTTCTTGTTATAGTCTTTTGTATTTTGGGAATTTCAACTATGTTTAGTTGTTCAAAAAATTTTTTAAAGGAAGCAAGGGGACTAATAAAAGGAGCCCCCCCCCTCGCCCATTGAAGGCGGGAGCCTTTAATATGAGAGGCGAGGGCTTCCCTGGTGCACAGTGGTTGAGGATCCGCCTGCCGATGCAGGGGACGCGGGTTCGTG
>NW_021158939.1:0-1177 GCF_002837175.3 Physeter macrocephalus | reverse complement strand
ATTAACCTAATCATCTGAATCAACTAATTAACTCTAAACACCTGCAAAAGATTCCTGAGGCTTTTAAAAACTCCCAGCCTGGTTCATTACTCAAAACCGCAATCATGGGTAAGACTGCCGACCTGACTGCTGTCCAGAAGGCCATCATTGACACCCTCAAGCGAGAGGGTAAGACACAGAAAGAAATTTCTGAACGAATAGGCTGTTCCCAGAGTGCTGTATCAAGGCACCTCAGTGGGAAGTCTGTGGGAAGGAAAAAGTGTGGCAAAAAACGCTGCACAACGAGAAGAGGTGACCGGACCCTGAGGAAGATTGTGGAGAAGGACCGATTCCAGACCTTGGGGGACCTGCGGAAGCAGTGGACTGAGTCTGGAGTAGAAACATCCAGAGCCACCGTGCACAGGCGTGTGCTTTTGAACCAGAAACAGCGGCAGAAGCGCCTGACCTGGGCTACAGAGAAGCAGCACTGGACTGTTGCTCAGTGGTCCAAAGTACTTTTTTCGGATGAAAGCAAATTTTGCATGTCATTCGGAAATCAAGGTGCCAGAGTCTGGAGGAAGACTGGGGAGAAGGAAATGCCAAAATGCCTGAAGTCCAGTGTCAAGTACCCACAGTCAGTGATGGTCTGGGGTGCCATGTCAGCTGCTGGTGTTGGTCCACTGTGTTTTATCAAGGGCAGGGTCAATGCAGCTAGCTATCAGGAGATTTTGGAGCACTTCATGCTTCCATCTGCTGAAAAGCTTTATGGAGATGAAGATTTCGTTTTTCAGCACGACCTGGCACCTGCTCACAGTGCCAAAACCACTGGTAAATGGTTTACTGACCATGGTATTACTGTGCTCAATTGGCCTGCCAACTCTCCTGACCTGAACCCCATAGAGAATCTGTGGGATATTGTGAAGAGAAAGTTGAGAGACGCAAGACCCAACACTCTGGATGAGCTTAAGGCCGCTATCGAAGCATCCTGGGCCTCCATAACACCTCAGCAGTGCCACAGGCTGATTGCCTCCATGCCACGCCGCATTGAAGCAGTCATTTCTGCAAAAGGATTCCCGACCAAGTATTGAGTGCATAACTGAACATAATTATTTGAAGGTTGACTTTTTTTGTATTAAAAACACTTTTCTTTTATTGGTCGGATGAAATATGCTAATTTTTTGAGATAGGAATTTTGGGT
>NW_021158938.1:0-1177 GCF_002837175.3 Physeter macrocephalus | reverse complement strand
CAAAGGGGGAAATAAGTGTACAATTGCATAATGTAGATTTCATATTTAATTTTTTGGGAAAAGCAATAATTAGTTGGCTTTTGGTTTTAAATGGAAATAGCCACTCCTTGGGAAATAATTACTCTAATTTCAATTTATTTTACTTTAAATCATTCTGTGATGAAAGCAGTAATGGAAAAAGGTCTCCAGAATGGAAGGAGTGCCAAGTCAGAGGTATATAACATGTTTTAATTCCCTCAGAAGAATTTCTCTTTAATGGCTTGTTTTTCTTTCCTTCTTAAAAGAAAATTATACCCTCCTAAATTACCTGTAACTAAAATGGGATATTTATCATTTCTCTCTCAGTACCAGTGGATAACTTCTCCATTGGTGAAGGAACCATCCAAAGCTGCTAGACAGAAAAAGAACCATAATTTTGGAAAGTGGTCGCAAAGGAAAAGCTACTATTAGAATTGGTAACTCTTTCTTTTTCTTAATGCTACTAGAACTTATACCCCTTATATTTTCTGGTGTGTTAAAATTAAAACAGCCTTAATGGTTATTCCTTAACGGTTAGCTGTCAATATTATTTGTGGTTCTTATGGAACGCACCTAGGAGGTTTCTGACACATAGTGTTTAATATGTATTAATAACCCTTATATTTTCCAGTGCGCTAAAATTAAAACAGCCTTAATGGTTATTCCTTAACGGTTAGCTGTCAATATTATGTGTGGCTCTTATGGAACGCACCTAGGAGGCTCCTGACACATCGTGTTTAATATGTATTAGATATTAATTTTAATATGATAAAGCTCTTGAAGTGACAAAATCCATATCCAGATACGAGGTCACCTATTCTCCCTTTCACGTGGGGTGCAGGCCTTGGGAAAGAGAGGGAAGCATGTGATGTGTCTAGTGACAACCCCAAAATAAAATAAAGTAGGCAGAGCCCTTGGCGCTTTACAGATATGAATACATTTTATTGTCATCCCAACCCTGTGAACAGACAGTGTTTTACAGCAGCGCAGACAGGTTAGGGTCAGGTACAGCGGGGAAGTGGATCAGGCAGGATAAGAACATGCGGAGAGTCAGCGGGGGCTGGTTCCAGAGGAACCAACAAAAATCACAGATGATAATGACTGTTTTTATCCAAATGCAGGAATCAGTGGAAAAACTAGAAATGATCATGTTCAGAAT
>NW_021158937.1:0-1177 GCF_002837175.3 Physeter macrocephalus | reverse complement strand
CAGCCCTGGCTACCCTCTAGGACTGTTTGGGGTGTATAGATGCAATAACCTAGATGAAATCTCTTTGAAGAACTACATAGCACTCTGTGAATGGTTGGAAGTATTAATATCTGTGCCTTTCTCTAGCTGTCAGAGTAGGGGACTGCAGGGGAAGCAGTATGCAGGAGGTTCTCAGGGACCAATCTCTCAACTTCCTCTCTGCTCCCTTGGGGACAGTATACTTCAAAGATGTTTTTGCGGGGAGAACAGGAATGAGAGCTGCGAACTCAGTGGGACAACACAGTGAGGCAGAATCAATGAAACCTGACTTCAATCCCGTATTAGTCAGCTGTTGCTGCATAACAAACAACCCCCAAATCTCAGGGGCAATCAGCATGTATTTCTCAATGGTGGGTTTGTAGGTCAGCCAGGGCAGCTTTGGTACAGCTTTGTTGTCATTTCTCCTCTCTGAGCTTGTTTTCTCATCTGTAAAATAGAAGTAATACTACTTTAAAGGGTCAGAGTGAGGATGATGTTCAACCTTCCCTTTTAACTAAACAAACCCTCTGTTCAGGATATGTTAGAAGCTAGATGATGTTCACCCTCTAGACCCACTAGTAATCCAAGAAGTGGTCTGACCTGAAAGCTCTCACTCTAGGAGACAATGAAGGCTACTGGCCAAGCCAATCAGACTGGCTGTCCCCCAAATTCAGACTAGAATAGAGAGCCAGTAAGTCAGTAAAAGAGACAGAGGCACACATCCAGGAAGAGGAGATACCCTCAAATAAAGATCAGGCAGGCTTCAAGAGCTGAAGATAAGTCTGCCAGCCCCTGGAATCACCTCAGCTATTGATATCTTCCTTTCAGTTTCAGTCTTTGGCCCCCCTATATCCCTCTAATAACCCCCAAGCCCTTTTTTCTTAAGGAGTCCTGAGTGAGACATTGCTCCCTGCACTTGGAAGCATTGCACTAACACGGAGAAGATGCATATAAAGTTGCCAGCCCTGAGCTTGGCAGATAGTATGTTCTTGGCCCCTGGTAGCTACTGTTCACTAATCAGGGAGCTGCTTAAGAGCAGGGATGGGGTCTCATCCACCATGGTTTTTCAGAAGGCCTCTCACATAGAAGATGTTCATCAAATGTTTATTACAGGACTTCCCTGGTGGCGCAGTGGTTAAGAATCCGCCTGCCAAGGCAG
>NW_021158936.1:0-1177 GCF_002837175.3 Physeter macrocephalus | reverse complement strand
GCATTAATATATGACATTTGTTTTTCTCTTTCTGACTTACTTCACTCTGTATGGGATGTGTTTTATTACAGAATGCTTTCTACACTACTTCTACTTTGACTAATTGATTGAAACTGTCTTTACAATCTAAGATGTTATCAATTCCTATTAATTTTCCATTGATGCTAAGAATGTATATTTGATCTTTTTAGGTTATACTAGTATAGAAAAATTAATTTAATGTACCTATTTATATTATTTAAATGTCCCTTATTTTTGTTTAATTTATCACTGACTGAGACAGGTAAATTAATGTTTGCTGATAATGTGATTCTGTTCTATTTAATTCTATCTCATATGTTTTTGCTTTTCTGGATGTTTTTGCTTTTCTGGATGTTTTTGTTTTTCTGGATTGCTTTTATAGGTTTAAGCTATATTGTTTGTATACAAAATAATTATAATTGCTATACTTTCATCGTATTATGTATACTTTAACATTATAATTGTGTATAAATTAGCAGTTGGCCTTAATTCAACATTCTGCAAATTAACAGTCACAATCTTTGATAGCTGTTTATTGACATTTTTTTGTTTATCATTGCCCATGTTTTTATTACCATGCTTATATTATCAATCATTAAGAATCACGTTATTACAGAAGTATCTGTTGTTTAAAGGACAAAATTGAGCTTTGATTCGTGATCAAATATAACATTCTTTTTGCTTTAATAGTTATACTTAACCCATATTTATTTATTTATATCACAAATATTTGCCTTGTTTCTGACAGTTCATTTTAATATATTCCGTCAATTTTAATATGCACATTTTTTCACATTTTAATCTCTCTGAAATCGGGATGGATTATTAAAATCCATGAAGTAATACACTCTTCAGCCTCTTACAGTTGCTTTTGGGTAGGGGTTGTTACACCTTCACTGGCATGTACAAACTATCTGAAAAGTACACTGCTTTCTTCCTCATTCTAGGTGGCATGATTGGACACCTGCAGTCAACAAACCATTTAAGGACCATTTGACCATTGTCTGAAACCTTCTGTTGGCCACTTTAGAAAGAGACCTTGAAAGTGCCAGGATGCACCAAATCAAAGGCATGAAAAAACCTGGGACAGAGGGAAGACTGTTTTAGATTTTTCAAAGACTTAACACATAATAATAAGTTTCTTGTCTTTCCATGT
>NW_021158935.1:0-1178 GCF_002837175.3 Physeter macrocephalus | reverse complement strand
TGGATCTCGTGAATGAGGTCATTGCCTCTTCAGATCTCTTGGTGATGGAGGTGGAGAAGGACGTGTACACCATGCTGAAAAAGTGGATGTTCTTGCAGCTGTAGCCGACATGGAGGGGCCCGCGCAGTGCCCTATTGTCTGACACCAACTCGTGGTTTGCCATGTCCAGGAGAGAGATGGAGGGCACCCCTATCCTGGAGACCGAGCAGGGCAGAGCCTTCGTGCCAGTGTTCCAGCAGCTGCGGCTTGCCTACATAATCTGGGACATGACGTCAGCACTCGTCATTCACCAGGATGCGCTGATCCATGCCACTTGGCTGACTCCAGTGTACAAAGAGAATTGGCTTGCCCCCTCCGGGATGAGCAGACCAGAAATCTCTGGCCCATGGACGTCTACGTGTCCGACCCCCAGGGGAACAGCATGCGGTGCGGGGGCCAGCTCCGCAGGGACAAGCAGTGCAGCTGGCGGTGGGAAGGCTTCAACTTCAGCTGGGACCTGGTGGTGTGCTATGCCAACCAGCACATCATTTTACGGTGCAGCACACTGAACGAGTCCTGCGGCCTCGGGGTCAGCTTACTATGGCAGAGAAAGTTCGCGTTCCGCCTGTGCCAGTCCTCCTTGGACAGTGCTGGGAGAGCCGTTTTCAGGAAGGACACAGGATACCAGATGCTTTCCCTGAGAAAGGATCAAGAGCTAGAGGTATTGAACCTGGAAAACCAGGACGTGGTTTTCCCCATATATGTGTCCTGTAACTTCCTGTACCTCTACCGAGAGGGGCATTGCCCAGAGGGAGGACTCCTGCAAAAAAGCTCAGAGAACTGAGCAGCTCTTTCCTGGGGTCAGGGATGACCAGCTTGGTCCAGATGCCAGCTCCTTCTGTGGGACCAAACAGGCTTGCCCATCTCTGATAACCAGCTCTGTCAGAGGCGTTGTTGAACTGTAGCTCATAATACTTGAGATTGTTTACCTGAGCATATGAAGAGGACAAATTTTGAAGCCCCCCAGACACGTCTAGAACTCATTTGGTCTTTTAATGTGGCAACCTGTCCTCCTGGTTTAGGATCCATCGACCCGCCCCCTGCCCCGCCCATCATTTCTGTTTAGACAAAGAGCTATTTACTTTAGAGAGAAACTATGAGCTTACCTACTCTAGTACTCTTAGTGAAACTCTCTTAAA
>NW_021158934.1:0-1178 GCF_002837175.3 Physeter macrocephalus | reverse complement strand
ACACACACACACACACACACACACGACTAATAATCATGCTGGTCCAAATGCTCTCTACTCCATGCAGGACACAAATTTATTTCCGCAATATTAGTTTGGCTTTTGTCACTTGATAAAAATTAGCATTCCTCTGTGTGCTTTGTATTTCCCCCCTCTTTCTCCTGCATCCTTTCCTCCCCCCCGCCATGCTTCACTGAGCACATGGTCATACACTGCCACAGGCAGGGGCTTCTAGGCAATATTAAGGTTAACGATTCACAGTCTAAGCACTTAAGAATATATTTTTGGAGGATACTAAGAACATTATATACAGTCTTGAGACGCTATCACTTAATCACTAATAATGCATTTAGATTAGTCATGAGTAGTCGTTTTAGTATACAGAGGATAAAATGTTATAATGTTTGTGATGCATCCCCAGCCTCCCTGTGGCAGGTGCACTTTCTCTGTGGTGCTCTTAGCATGCATCACACACGCTAAGGAAGATGCACGGTTTGTGCTCCGTCTGAGATTTGCACTTACCTACAACCATTTCTATTCTCCTCTTTGTTGTCTAGGTTTGTTAGTTTTTCCTCCCTCTCCAGTTACCAGATAGATAAACACCAGATAAAGAAACACAGGGGACATAGATGCTTTTGAAGCATCGACTTTTTACACTGGCCTTGTCACTTCTTTACTCACCTGCTGACTTAAGGGCATAATCGGCCATCTGGACTCGATCTTCTCTCAACTTTTTAAGTATATAATTTACCAAGTTTGACATTTCCTGTACAAATTTTAAAAAGAGTTTCCTGTTAACAATCTCTCTCAACTGCTTGAGTTTTGACAATTTACTTTGTTGATTTGGACCCAAGTTTCCTAATCTGCAAAATGATAGCAACACTGAACATTGACCAAGCTGCAGATGGAGCCCGGCACCGCCCACAGATTCTTAATATCACCTTCCCAGGTCAGCGGGCTCGGTGTTTCTCAGGCAGCTGAGTTATCCAAGCTGCGATGTGTTCGGCTGTTCGCCAAGGCCACAGAGCAAGGCTGGACTCAAGCCCCTTCTGAAGGCCTGACAACCACTCCGTCACGCTGTCACGGTGCGGCAGTCAGATGAGGATGTGTGTGACCTGCAGGGCGCCCCTTTTAGTGTCTCTGCTTAGTAATAAAGACTTGACTGTTCTGTAAATATT
>NW_021158933.1:0-1178 GCF_002837175.3 Physeter macrocephalus | reverse complement strand
GTGACCTGGGCTTCCTCATAACGTCATCTTTAGGTTCCCAGAGTAGACATTCCAAGAGAGAAAGCTGGATGGAACTCTTATCACCTTGCATTGGAAGTGTGCAGTGTTGCTTCCACCATATTCTATTTGTTAAGGCAGATAGTCACAAAGGTCAACTCAATTTCAAGGGGAGGAAAAAATAGACTCTACTGCTTGATGAAGAGTGACATGTGGGACCATGAATGTTGCTGTAGCCTTTTTAAAAAGTACAGCCTGCCGTATGGGCACATAATGGGATACTGAACATTTGACAATTTTTATTTTAAGATTAGATGTTGGCTAGGTGTTATTAATCATTCTATTTCTAGTTATGCTACCTCTCCTCAAATATGTCGTTATTTGATTAGCGTAGGCTTTTGTAGCAAGAAATAAGTTCTTTCTGGTGTGAGAAGGTCCTTGATTCCTGGAGAATAATCTGAAATTCTATAGAAATTTGAGAGTTTGATTATAATCACAGCCTTTCATTCTGGAAAATTTATTTGAAATGGGAATTAAAATGAGCAATATTATTGATACATTTTTAAGCAAAGGCAGAAATAAGATACTTGCATAGATGGATACATTTTGCTCAGATGTAACCTAGGAGTATTTCTGTTGAAGCAGAGAGTGAAAGTGAGCAGAGTATAATGACTGTAACTACAGAAATTTTCCCAGAAACTGATTTTTTAAAATCCTATTTTGTGTTCACATTGAACCTCTAGGCTTCTGAGCAGAGCAAAGAAAAATTCCTCTAGTTCTTCAGGTAAAGGAGAGGTCTCAGACTCCACTGTTTGGACAGCTGGCACCCTCTCTCCTTAACCTCCTAGAAGAGAGGGGCTGCCAACTCCCAGCCCCAGGGAATCTTGCATTTCCTCCCACTCCAAGATTGAGAAAGGTGTCAGCAGAGCCTTCTGTTTGAGGCCTTTAAAAGCTAGAATGACCACAAGGAGTGAGGTGCTAGATTTGGAGACCACACAAATGAAATAACCTGGGATTTTTAAAAAAATCACTAGTGTTTCTGAATTGAGAGGAAATGCTTCACGTGTCTATTTAACCAGTAGAATAGGGTGTGTTTCAAGGCTTGCACTCATTTACTCATTCACTAAATAGTTTTTTGTTGTTGTTGTTTTTGTGGTACGCGGGCCTCTCACTGTTGTGGC
>NW_021158932.1:0-1179 GCF_002837175.3 Physeter macrocephalus | reverse complement strand
ATCTCCCTGTGCTATGCGGCTGCTTCCCACTAGCTATCTATTTTACGTTAACTCAAACAATTTTGGAAGAAACCAAATGTTCTGTGAGTCAGGTATTCCAACCTAGTCTGCAGAGTAAAAGAATCTGGAAGCTGGAAATGTTGGAGGAGTTTACTGTTAGGGTCTGTTACAATCAAGGTAGACAACTAGACAAATGTATATACATGAGCCCCTATGGGCCAAGCAATGCGTTAGATCATCTCTCCTTTCACAGATGCTGAAACAAATTTCAGAGTGCATATAGGACTTCTTGAAGATGTGAGTCCAGCTAGTGACCCAGGTGAGGCTGAGTCAAACTTCCCCTGCCTTCCCAGCGTGTCCTCACCGTGTATCATGACTCTCTCTCCTGCAACACACCTAAACTCTCTGCTTGTTGCCTACACAGTAAGAATCCTTCTTCCTTTCCCCATCTTTCTGCTTTGCTTCTCTAGTAAGCCCACTGTGAGAGGAAGGACAATTAGTCTCTCTTGGGAAACTTTTTAACTTTATATTTAGACTTTGATGGAAAAACTTACTAAAAGTGGTGCTGAACAGTAGTTCTTTTAAAAGTTTTATTTGAAATATACATTCTGAAGTATTTATACACCTAGCTATACTATTTAGTACTTATATATGAAACAAACTCTAGTGTAACCAATACACAGGTTAAGAAACCAATCTTTTCTAGCACCTCAAAAGCTCCCATGTGACACTTTCCAGGTTAAGGTAAGCATAATCCTGACATTCAGAATAACACAAATATAATGTAGAACAAAAGTGGCAAGACACTAGAAGATTCATAAAATGAACTTCATTCATAAAAGTTAAAAAATTAAACTATACTATTTAGAGATATATACATGTATGGCAAAACTATTAAGAAAAACAAATGAGTGATTTTTTAATAATATAAATCAAAACATGACATCTCTCTGCTTTAACTCCTTTATCAAGAGTCTATTGTATGTGAAATAAACCCCTGTTCCTCATCTAACCCCCAAGCATGTGTGAGACCCAGTGCTGCCCTCTGCTTTGCCTTGATTTTCCTTTCTCTTGGCCTTCCGCTATCACTGACCTCAGCCTAGTTCTAAGAACACAGCAAGCTCACCTGTGCGGCCAGGCCCTTTCTGAGCCGCTCCTTCTCAGGACCTTTGCATTGCT
>NW_021158931.1:0-1179 GCF_002837175.3 Physeter macrocephalus | reverse complement strand
TACGGTAAAATGAGGTCATTACGGTGGGTCTTGATACCATAGGACTGCTGAGAAGAGATTAGGACCCAGACACGCACAGACGGACGACCACGTGAGGACACAGGGAGGAGATGGCCGTCTACACGGCAAGGACAGAGGCCTCAGGAGGAACCAGCCCTGCTGACACCTGGATCTTGGATTCCAGCCTCCAGAACTGGGAAACAATAAACAGCTGTTGTTCCAGCCGCCATGTGCGTGCTATTTGCCCAGCGGCCCAGCTAACTCAGACACGCCCCGTCCGTAATTGAGTGACTCAGCTGTGGGTCTGCCGTCTGGGGGGGGCAGGGACGCTGAGTCAGGACACCTGTGCGCAGCCCCTGCTCCACCGCAAGGACCCAGCCCCCACCCAAGAAGCTGGGCCTGCAGAGCTCAGGTGGCGGCACGGTTAGTTCTCAGCCTTTAACAGCAAACAGCTACGTGGTCAATTCTGAGCGGGTCAAACAAGGAGGCCGTCTTCCGCTCATGTTTGGAAGACTCTCCTAACACAAATCTACGTCGGTGCTAAAAGCCTGCTCTGGGGTCTCCATCGGGGAGCAGATGAGCGCCTTCCCCAGGACCCACCCCCGCCCCCCAGACCCTCCAGGCTGGATCAGCCCCTGCCGTGGAGACGGCTGCACCCTGAAACGGTGTCCAGCGGTCCGAAATCCCCGGCTGCCCCAGGACATCCAAAGGCCAGCGGTGTGGCGGGCGGGAGGCCTGGAGGCCACGGCGCCCTCTTTTCTCCGTCTCCGGCGGACCCCGGATGTGACCTCCGGCTGCCCCCGTGCGGCTCCACCCCCCCCAGCCCGCCCCCAGCACAGCCGGAACCCAGCGCCAGCCCCGTCCGGACCCTTCCTCCCGCCCAGGCCCCGCTCTCCCGGCCGCCTGAGGATGCCTGGGTCCGCCTCTGGGCTGTGATGTCGCCAGCGGTCCTGACGGCGTCACCCCCTCCCCCCGCTCCTGTCCCCGGGCCTCCTGCGAGCCTGCCCGCCGGCCTTGACCGCAGGACAGGGCGACTATGCCCTTG
Source organism: Physeter macrocephalus (assembly GCF_002837175.3). Classification (NCBI taxonomy): domain Eukaryota; kingdom Metazoa; phylum Chordata; class Mammalia; order Artiodactyla; family Physeteridae; genus Physeter; species Physeter macrocephalus. The sequence continues at coordinate 134 of NW_021158931.1, read as the reverse complement.
CCCTTAAGCCTTGCGGCTCCCAGAACCTTCCGGAGTCCGCGGAGCAAACTCTGTGTAAAACGGACCCAGAACTCGCAAAACCTTCCAGAGTCCGCCGAGCAAACGCTGCGTAAAACGGACCCAGAACTCGCAGA
>NW_021158930.1:0-1179 GCF_002837175.3 Physeter macrocephalus | reverse complement strand
TCTATTCTTTTTCAAATTCTTTTCCCGTTTAGGTTATTATAGAATATTGAGTTCCCTGTGCTATATAGTATGTCCTTGTTGGTTATCTATTTTAAGACCCGACGTTTCTTTAAATACCTGCAGCTATTCCTCTTCCCCGGGGAGACTGCACAGAACGAAGCCACCTTGTACCACCAGAAGCACATGGCCGTGACCCTCCTGGCCTCCTTCCTCTACTCCGCGCATCTGCCAGAGCGCCTGGCTCCTGGACGCTTCGACTACATCGGTGAGTGCCTGGTGGCCCCGATGCCCCTTGCCCTCCTGTCCAGGGAGGGTTCCCATCCCTGACACCAGTGCACGTAGTTGCAAAGAGAGGCCGGGGCAGGGAGAGAAGCAATTCTTCTGGAAGCTCTCCAGGCACAGACCAAGGTTAGTGAAATTGTAAGGTGACAGAGGCCAGGATGTACGTAGCCAGTGGACAACCAGGGAGGATGGCGGAGGATGGAGAGGAGGTGGATCTATGACTCTAAAGCATTTCCAGCAGGTATGGGGACAGGTGAGTCCCATTATTACCTAGAATGTGAAATCCCGTTATTAAATGAACATGTAAGGCAGCCGTAAAAAGGAAGAGGAAAGACAGAGTACAGCTGGCTCTGAGGGTACCAGCTGGCAGGGGGCTGTGCTGAGGAGAGGAAAGGGTCTTTGTCTCGTTCAGGTGGGTACGATGGGGCCAGGGATCGTGGTAGAGCAGTGGTTCTCAGGTATGGCCCCTGGACCAGCAGTCTCAGCATCACCTGGGAACATGCAGATTCTCAGCTCCCAGCCCCCAGATGTCCCGTGTCTCAGAAGCTGTGTGATTCTCCAGGTGAGCCTGAGCTCACTGAAGTTAGAGAAGCCATGTGATGGAGAGGAGGTGTCGGAACCACAGGGGTTTACACCTGCTGGCAGGGTTCCTTCCTCTCTGTCTAGGGAAGTGGGTGGCACTGCGGAACGCGTCTCCTCCACCCTGGCTCTGGGACTGGCTGGAGGAGGGACCCTTGGGCCACTTCTGGTGAGGCTGATGAGTCCTGGGATGAGAGCTCCTTAGATAAGCTATCAATACCATGGGGATTCAGATCCCATCCCCAGGTGGCGGGCAGGAACCTTGGTTCTCCCCAGGCCCATTTTGTCCATGGGTTTCCATCTTCTGCCCAAGACACA
>NW_021158929.1:0-1179 GCF_002837175.3 Physeter macrocephalus | reverse complement strand
GGCCTCTGGCTCCTAGGTGGATGTGGCCACTGGCAGGAGCTTAAAGAGTGGGAGGAGAGCATCCAGGGCACTTACTCCCTGTTGCCCTCCCAGCCCAGAGCTCCCGTCAAGCAGCCCCTCCTCTGCTCCTCAGGCCCAGGCAGTGATGGCCCCTCATTATGGCAACTCTGGGGGCTGCACCATCTCTTGGTCCTCTCGTCCTGCCCATTTCTTGGTAAGTGGATCTTTCCTGAAACTATCCCCGTTGCCTCTTTGGAGCATCCCATCTGTTGCTTCCCAGACCCTGGCTGAAGGAAGAGCTCATGTTCCAAGGGAGGGGCACCACATTCAGAGGGAAAGACACCCCCACCCCCCGCAGTCTTGGCAGCCGCGCATCCTCGGCCACGGAGGCGGTCAGGGGGGAGCGGGGCTTAGAGACTGGCCGTGGACTCTGAAAACGGGCTGAGGCTGCTGTCTGGGCTCCTCTCTTGATGGGGTGGACCCCACTTTGACCTCAAGGCCATCTAAGTAATTTTAGGAATGCAAGAGGATGACGCCCAGGGCTAAGAATGAGACAGTGTCATCTCAAAAAACAAAGTCCCACCTTCCATTCACCTCCACTAGCTGTCAAAACCAAAAAGTGTGCTTGCTCCTGGGCTGTCAACTGCCAGGGCAAAGACTGAAACGTGAACATACAGGGAGGATGAGCTCACTGAACCAAAGTCTGAGATGTTCCCCGGGACAGCATGTGTCACAATATTAATGCAAATATCTGACTGTGTTCAAATCCTTGGGAAAATAAGATCATTGACTTTCCCCCATGTCCAGCTGCATAACTGGCCTTCTATAGACATAGCCTAAGGGCATCTCTTTAATGAAGCCACAACTTGGTTTTCTCTGATTAAATGGATGAGTGGAGATGTCAGATCAGCACGGTGTGGAGTCTGGAAAGGAAGATGACCAGGTCAGCCAGGACCACAGAGCTCTGCAACCGTGAACTCGGTTTGTGGGACTGTAACGCCTCTTGGTGTGAATCAGAGAAAGAACTTTTCTCAAAAGCAGAATTTCCCATCCACCAACTGGAGCAAAGAACGTGCCCCACGGTTTTGTAGCAACATGGATGGAACTAGAGATTATCATACTCTAATACTCTAAGTGAAGTAAGTCAGAAAGAGAAAGACAAATACCATACGATATCAC
>NW_021158928.1:0-1179 GCF_002837175.3 Physeter macrocephalus | reverse complement strand
CCAAGGTTCTTTTTAAAAGGCTACCAATTGCAACACCTAATGAGTATATTTAGAGGAAAGGGAGGGACAGTGCTTGTGAGGAGTAACGGAAAGTTGAAATTGGATGAAAGCCTAGAGGATTACACAGGTGCCCCTGCTAGTTGATGAGAGAGCAAGGACCAGAGCAGCAAGATAGACCTCCATCCTACTAGAAATTATTCACTAGAACTGTACACTTCAATATAATTACTAAATATCCGATACGTGCTGGGCAATATTCTTGTCACTGGCAAATGCAAAATGAAAACGTAATAATCTCTAAGAAAAACCAGAAAGTCAGCTACAAAAGCCAAGAGAGAAGGGAGTGGCCAAGTCAGTGAGTGATGTGGAGACCCTGAGTGGGGTGAGGCCAAGAAGCGTACGTGGGACTGGAAATACGGAGGTGACCTTGACAAGCAGGTTTAGTGTCATGCTCAGAAGGGAACGCAGCATGTGTGTAGGTTGAAGGAACTATGGGAAACTCCCCAAAAATAAAAACATGAAAGAAACCAATCCGAAAATGGGCAACAGGTATAAACAGGCAGGTTTACAGAAAACGAAACCCAAAATACCTCTAGAAAAATAAAACCTGGTTCATCCTCAGTAATCAAGGACACAAATGAAAACCATGAGATGCCATATTACTTCCATTAGATGTGGTGCTTGCAGTGGAGGGGGTGTCTGACAACAACGCATATTGGGACGATATGAAGAGAGAAATTCTCATAACTGGGCTAGTAGGAGTGTAAATTGCTACAATTTGGAAACCAATTTGGCAACATATTGACAATTCAAAATGTGCCTGTGCAATGACCCAGAAATTTCTCTGCTGTCTTCCCTAGAGAAATTCTTGCACATATACACCTATACACATGCATCAAGTTCACTGAAGCATTGCAATAACATACACTGAACAGCAATCTTTGGGAGAACAGATTTTTAAATTACCCGGCCACTGCCTGATTCTGGTCCCAGACGCAGCAAGGCAGAAACCTCAGCTCTTTTACCGATTTTCGTGTTTTGGATCTATTTCTTTGCTGTGGAGATATCTGCCTTATACTTTAGTGTGGCTATGTCCTTTGGTTTTCTATGTTTTATTCATCATTGCTGTTTTTATCTCTACACAGAAGCACCCAAACCATATTTTATATATATATATAT
>NW_021158927.1:0-1179 GCF_002837175.3 Physeter macrocephalus | reverse complement strand
AGAGAGTGACCATACTCCTGGGTCCTCCAAGCATGGGGTGGGCTTGGGATGCTGAGGAGGGCAGACCACCAAGCCTCCTTTGTCTCTCAGGATTGTGTAGAGGACTCAGTGACCCCCATTGCCCTGCGCCTCAACTTCTCTCTGGTGGGGAAGCCCTTGCCCTCTTTTGGGAACCTCCGGCCAGTGCTGGCTGTAGACGCTCCGACACTCTTCACAGCCTCGGTGAGTCTGGAAGTTGGGGTCCAGCAGGGGTGTGGAAAGGACCAGAGGCCAAGGTTGTTGAAGCTCATTTTATTTCATTTCACATGATTTTATTTCAAGATTTCATTTTACTGTCTCATTTCACATCTTTTCATGATTTCCTTTCATTTTTCTCATACTCTGTTTATGGCAGTTTCCCTTTGAGAAGAATTGTGGCAATGACAGCATTTGCCAGGATGACCTCAGCATCACCTTCAGTTTTATGAGGTGAGTTTCCTGTCCTCATTTTTACCCCCAGACGTGCACCGTGACCTGCTGCTCTGTTCTTCTCCTGGCCCCCAAGGGAGCCCGGCGCAGAGCAGCTGCCTCAGAGGTGTGTTTGTGTGGCTGCCTCGTGCACTGTCTTCTCTCTCCGAGTGTCCGCGCCTCCTTCCCGCCGGATCAGACTCGCTGCAGGAAAGCCCTCAGCATCTCATGGCCTGGCTTGTTCCCACCACAGCCTGGACACCCTGGTGGTAGGTGGTTCCCGGGACTTAAACGTGACGCTGACTGTGAGAAACCAGGGCGAGGACTCCTACAGAACACAGGTCACCTTCTTCTACCCATCTGGCTTGTCCTATCGGAGGGTGTCAGGAGCCCAGGTAGCCAAACCCTTCTCAGGCTCCATCTGACTTTGAGTTCCCTGCCCCCATGGCTGCTGTTTGACATCATCACCTCTGCCTCCCTTGCCTTCCAGAACCAGCGCTCACAGCGGTCCTGGCGCCTGACCTGTGAGTCTGAAGTCTCCACTGAAGGGTCTAGGACCTTGAAGAGCACCAGCTGCAGCATAAACCACCCCATCTTCCCAGACAACTCAGAGGTCAGGCTGCTGGCTCCTGCTCCCTTTTTCTCCTTTGTCTTCCTATGAATTCTTCCCTAGTTCTTCTTCTTCTTCTTCTTCTTCTTCTCCTTCTCCTTCTCCTTCTTCTTCTCCTTCTT
>NW_021158926.1:0-1179 GCF_002837175.3 Physeter macrocephalus | reverse complement strand
CTTTTCAAAGAGGAATGTCTAGTGAATATCATGTACTTACTTCTTGCCTCTCATCAGGACTGTTTCTCCCTCCTCACATCAGAGTAATAGGGAATAGGGAACCCAAAGTTTAAGGTCTTCTTCAGCATTTACAAATCCATGTTGGTGCTATGAACATCAGCACGACTGTACCATCAGCTTAACAAGAAAAATGGATGAAGGCTTAAAGAAACCTTTGGTTTACATAGTGCCTGGACTATAAAATCTCTGCTCAGGTACAACTGAATTCCATCATCGTCTCCTTCAGCAGAAATAAGCTATACATTTTATAATCTCAGAAGAAAAAAATCCAGTGCAGGTATTTTCTTCAGAGAGTAGCTTTGTGTGCCATCTGACTTGATATGTAAAGGCCAAACAAGGTTAATTGCAGTGTGTGTACCAGGACAGATTTCTGAGGTGCTGGGGTTTGCGGCTCAGGGCTGAACATTTCTGAATGTGTTTCTCTCTTCCTAACTGTGTTGTCGTCACTTGAAATAGGCCATGATGGGGGTCTCTACACCACAAACCTTGCAAATGTGACAAACTGAGACATTTTATTTTCCTGGAGAGCAATTATTAAACATTTACCAGCGCACTACTGAATCTGGACTAACCTCTGCCTTGGTGTGGACCAGAGAAGGGGAAAGGTCCTACTGGAGAGTATGTTCTTAGAGGCAGAGGATAAGAAAAAGCAAGTGGTAATTCAAGTTTAATGCATTGTCTGGGAGGCCTCTTGAGGATTATGGTGTTGCCCCAACATGTGAGTGTGAAACACCCTCTGCACAGCCTGGAAGATGTGGGAGGTGGAGCAGGTATCATCAGGGAGGTCAGTCAGCGTACAAGAATAGACAGGAAATGTCATCAGAGATGTGGGTATCTTTCTTAGGAAAAAGAAATGCTAGAGATAAAAAACACTGTCACAGAAATGAAGAATGCCTCCCAAGGGCTTATTAGTAGATTAGACATAGCTAAAGAGAGAATCTCTGAGCCTGAGGCTTTATCAATAGAAACCTCCAAATCTAAAGAGCAAAGAGAACAAAGACTGATAAAAAGAAAAGTGGAAGGCATATCCAAGGAGTATGGGACTGAGATTGTCCTCGATTCTTTTCATTCTGTTTTCTTTATTCTGCTCTGCGGTAGTTATTTCCACTATTTTATCTT
>NW_021158925.1:0-1180 GCF_002837175.3 Physeter macrocephalus | reverse complement strand
TTTTAGGCCAGGGCTTTTCCAAGGGAATAGACTACACATTGTCTAGTCTATCCAGTCCAGAGAGAGTCACAGTGGGACAGAGCCATAGGCAGCAGGAGGATAGGACCACTATCTAAGCAAGGATCGTCTGGTTCTGGACCTTTCAAATCAGTCCCCTCTCCCCCTTCCTGCCCCCGGCTTCCTTTCGTAGTAGGAAGGTTTTATAGATCCTCGTCCAGTCCCTCTCTTTCCTCCCGCTCCCCAGCTAGTAGATGAAGATTAAAGGGAGCCCCCTCCAGGGCTATATGAACATCGGCAGGAGCGTATGGAAAGTCTTAAGGTCTTCAGGACCCGAAGGAAGGAAATGACTATTGGTGGGTCTTCAGGCCCCATGATGTAGAGCAGAGGACACTGTCTGGAGATGGTCAGCCTCCAGGGGCTGCCCCCCAGCCCAGCAGCCACCCGTCTGCCCCCTTGTTAGGGCCAGATGTCTCCGGATTAGAGACTGTTAGAGCGGCATGGGACCCTCTATTTCTACACCCTGATCTTAGAGTAAGGGAACTCAGCCTGCAGAGGTTCAAGTAGTCTGTCCGAGGCTCCTCAGCACAATAAAAGCAGGGCCTGGGCTAGAATCCAGCCCTCTGAACTCTTAGCAGGGCATAGTCACAATTGTGGGTGGATGAGGCCAGAATTCAGGAAGGGTCACGAGGGGAAAGGGAAGGCAGACACAGCCTCCTGCGAGGTTGGCTGCGGTGGGAGCCTGAGGGGAGGCCCTGCACGAAGGGAGAGCAGAGAGAGCAGGAGGGCCGGAGGGGGACAGGCCAATAGGACTGCGAGAAGCACCCATCGCTGCCCCCACCTTAAGCTCTGCTGATCAGGTGAGGCAGCCTCCTCCTGGGCCTCCCTGCCTCCAACCTCTAAGCCAGCTCCATGTTGCTGCCAGAGGGATTTTTCTAAAATAAAAATCAGATCACGTCATTCCCCTATAATCCCTTCGGCAGTTTCCCACTGCCCACAAGTCTGAAAAACCCAGCAAGAGCTGCAAGGCTCTGACCCCACGACTCAGGAATCCTCGGGACACTTCAAGAACATCTGACTTACAGAGACTTAAGCAAGTAAAGACCTTTCATCATCTTTTTTTTTTTTTTTCCATGACATTTGTTATGTTTCTGAGTTTTCATTCTGTTTTTTTAAAAAACAT
>NW_021158924.1:0-1180 GCF_002837175.3 Physeter macrocephalus | reverse complement strand
GCAACCACTGCGCCACCAGGGAAGCCCAAGGTTACTTTTGATAACATTACTTTTTATTCTAAGAGTTTGTCTGACTAAGGAAGTTATCTTACAATATGAGAATTAGAAAGGAGATACAGTCCAGGACTCAAGATCTATTCCTGGTAATTCATATGATGTTAATAGTCTTCATACTTTTCAAGATAATTTTTTTTTAAAGATTAAAAAAAAATCTCATGCTGCCAATTAAATTGCCCTGTCCCTGCAGATGCTGTTTTTAATTTATGAGATGTCTAATAGTGCTTTTAAAAATATTAAACGTGTGCTTCATCAAAGCCTATTAGTAATGAGATTAAAGCAATTAAGTAATTGGAAAAGCATGTCTGAACATGCTGAATAAACTCTTATGAAAGAAATAATAATTTGTTTAATATTAATATATTAAAATATGAATATATAGCTAATTTTTGTCAACCTCACAGTTTTCACTTATTTGGCAACATAAACTTATCCAAATTCTAATATCCAAGGTAAATGCTGGTTCACCACCCTCATCTATTTATCTCACTTCAAGTACTCACCTTTTTTAGCCACCAAGGAAACAATATATAAACAGAAATAAGCTATTGGTACAAATACTCAGTGTTAGTATAGTATTTCAAGCCCTTTCTTTCAGGCTTATGACTGCCAATGCAATCAACAATTCATCATTCTGGATGTTAAATAAAACATCCAGCTTTTAACCATTTGCCTGTGGTGAGGAGAAAAGGTGGGGAAGTATCACCATATTGGAAATAGCAACATTGTTTACAAAGAGAAGTATAGTGAGAAACTACAAAGTACAAAAGTGGTTTGTTATTCTCTTGCCTTTTCTGGTATCCTGAAATGGCCCTTGAGCCCACATCAGAGACTGCCAAGTCCTAGTAGCAACAGTCTAGCTCTTTAATGCTCTAACCTGAACCCACTCAAGTGTGTGAAACATTTTTTTAAATGATTCGTGTTTAAGACATTAAGTACGTACTTCTGGGAACGACTAAGAGCCATACTGAGAAGGGATATATTATGGTAATGAAATGTGAGGTAAGAGCATTTTAATGTAAGCATCTAAATATAAGACTCCTCAATAAAATTTTCCGGGAACTTCTGCAAGTAGAAACATGGGGAGTTCATTTTTATAGATCACTGAGATTCTCTATACATT
>NW_021158923.1:0-1181 GCF_002837175.3 Physeter macrocephalus | reverse complement strand
TAAAACACTTAAAAAATTAAAGAGAAGGTAAGCAACTATTTGAAGGTATTCGAAAGAGACCAAAAGTAGGCAGAAACTGGAAGGGATTCAACGCCTGAAAGAAGGAAACCACATTGTGATAGCACCATGTTTACAGAATTTTTTCCACGAAGGCACTCTCCAGTCCCTAAGCTGTAGCATCTAAAGCTCAACCAAAACGTGCAGTTGATTTGAGATGTTTAGAGGACAGATTTCAGGACATTCATAATATCTGGAAGGGAAGAGAGGAAGTCTTAAATAGAAGGGAAACGGAGAGGAAAGGAGCTCCAAAATCTGTCTTAAAATACTCAACCAATTTTTGGCTGGCACTGTGCATTTAGGAGGGGAGTGCGAGAAGACCAATGGAGCACAGCTGGAAGGCTGAAAGAACTGAACAGAGATTTCAGCTCTTGCCCACCACAGGGGAGACTGAGTTTGGAATTTGAGGCCTGCCCAGTTAGAATGGCTTGGTAACACCTCAGGAACTCATTGGAATTCCAGAAGGGCTATGCCTTAGGAACAAACACTGTCTCAGTGCCAAGGGATTCATGTTAAAAGATGGGAAAAAACAATTCAGAGCTACAACAGCAAAGTAAAGCCATCTCCCTGCAAGTACATAGTGATCAGCCAGAAATTTAACTGCCTGGTAGATCAAAAATCAACACTCTTCTGAGAAATCTACAGAGTCTCTATAATTCAGAGTTCTTAAAAAGTATCATCTACTATTTCCCGTAAAAAGTTAAACTATCAGACATGTAAAGAAACAGGAAAATACAATCAGGGAAAAATCAGTCAAAAGAAATAGACTCAAGACTAAGATGTTGGTTTTAGCAGATAGGACTGACAAGGAATTAAAGGAAAAATGGTGATAATAGTAAACAGATGGGAATTCTCATAGAAACAAACACTGTAAAAAAGAATAAAATGAAAATTCTAACAGTGAAAAGTACAGAATTTGGAATGAAAAATTCATTGGATGGGCTTAATAGCCCTAGGAAATTAATCCAAGCCTCTGTACAATTGCTTCCATAGTCAAGATTTTAGGACTGAACAAGGGTCTGTGGCCTAGAAATCCATGGTCTTTCTATAACTGAAATGTTTTTTAATGCTAGCCAACCTAACTTTTTATTCATTTGAGCTATATGGTTTCATGCAACTTTCCT
>NW_021158922.1:0-1181 GCF_002837175.3 Physeter macrocephalus | reverse complement strand
ACACACACACACACACACCATGTAGTAGACCAAGGACAGAGTCATGGGAAACACCAATGTTTAAGTGTTAAGAACTCCCTAAGGGAGAAAGAAGAAGAAATGATCAGTATTTTAGGAGAAGGCACAGAAAAGCGTGATATCACAGAAGCCTAGGGAATAGAGTTTCAAGGAAAAAAGATAAACAGAATTAGTGGCAGTGCAGCAAAGAGCTCTGGTAAATTAGGGATGGGAAACAGTGTTTCTTGGATTTTTAGTTTGGAAACATTTTAATTTTAGAGCAGCAATTTTAGCAGAGTCGTGAGGACAGAAGGTAAATGACAGGGGATGGAGAAATAATGTAAACTGTAAACCAATATTTCATATACATTAAATGGAAAGGATAGGAAAAACATGGGGTTGAGAAAGAACTTTCTCCCTCTAATGAGAAGCTCCAAGTCAGTTATCAAAAAAGAGGAAGGAACTTGTCCAGAAGAAGGAGTTGTAAATAGGAGAGACGGAGCTAATTAAGAAAGATGTGGTGGGAACATGGGCAGCAGCGGTGAGTTACCTTAAACAGGAAGAGGAACACCTTGTTGACTGATGCCTGCAGGGTAACACTAAAGATAGAGATGGGGGATGCAGTGGGAGGAGAATAGTTGAGGGAGATCACACATTATGCCCTCACTATGCCAGGAAGTAGGAGACAGGTGAAGAGGTCAAGATTTAAAAGGATTGGCGAAGATTAGGAATATAGCCTTTGGGTGCAGTAGCAGTGGAAGCTGATCAAGGACAAAGAAAAGGAATCATAAATCTGGCAGCAGTGTGAGCCTAGCCGAGGCTGGAGACCATACATCTCTAAATCACCTAGCAAGGATGGCCATGGCTATAAGGCTTTCTCTGGTAACTCTCAGATACTTGGGGTATCAATGGTGTTAATTTCCCTTGTCTTGGATGTACAGGCCATAGATGATCATAAGAATAAAGGGTCAAACCAGTAAGTTAATTTCAGGAATAAAAATCTGTGCTGTATACTTCAAAGCTCAAAGCTTTTCAGTGTTTGGTCATGGCTATAGAACAAACACCAGAATCCTAGGCTAGAATTTTTAAGGTCTCCGACATAAAATTCGGACCTTGTCTTTCACTACACCCTTACATGTACCAAACATGACATTTTGGCCAAATGGGGCTTCTTGCTGTTTTTT
>NW_021158921.1:0-1181 GCF_002837175.3 Physeter macrocephalus | reverse complement strand
TGGCCAACAGGCATATGAAAAGATGCTCAACATCACTAATCATCAGGGATCACAAAATCAAGACCACAATGAGGTGCTTCCTCATACCTGTCAAGTGGCTATTATCAAAAAGACAACAACAGGTAAGAAATGTGGGCGAGGAGGTGGAGAAAAGGAAACCCTCGTGCACTGTTGGTGGGAATGTAAATTGGTGCAGCCGCTATGGAAACAGTGCGGGTCTCCTCAAAAACCTAAAACTAGAACTCCCATATGATCCAGCAATTCCACTTCTTGGTATTTATCTGAAGAAAACAAAAAACACTAATCACAAAAGCTGTATGTACCCCTCTGTTCACTGCATCATTATTTACCCTAGCCAAGATATGGAAGTGCCCATCGATAGATGGATCGATAAAGAAGAAGTGGTATACATATACACAATGGAATATTACTCAGCAATAAGAAAGAATGAAATCTTGCCATTTTTGACAACATGGATGGACCTAGAGGGGATTATGCTAACTGAAATAAGGCAGACAGAGAAAGACAAATACCACACGGTTTTATCTGTATGTGGAACCTCAAAAACAAAACAAGTGAGCACAGGGAACAAAACAGAAACAGAGTTAGAGACACAGAGAACACACTGGTGGTTGCCAGAGGGGGAGCGGGTGGGGAGTTGTCTAAAATAGGTGAAGGGATTAGGAGATACACACTTCCAGTTATAAAATAAATAAGTCACGGGGATGGTATGTACATATACGAATACAGTCAATAATACTGTAATATGTCTGTATGGTGACAGATGGTAACCAAACTTACCGTGGTATTCATTTCCTAATGTTTAAAAATGTGGAATCACTTTGTTGTGCGCCTGAAACTAATATAATATGGTATGTCGATTTTAATTAAAAAAATAAAGAGTGTGGGCTCTGAATCGAGTATGCCTAGGTTTGTGGGTCGCTCCTCCTCTGACGGCCTGTGTGACTCTGAGCAGCTCCCCTAACTTCTCTGTAGTCTGCTTTCCCACCTCATCAACTAGGATTTGTTTTTTAATTAATTTATTTAATTTACTTATTTTTGGCTGCGCTGGGTCTTCGTTGCTGCGTACGGGCTTTCTCTAGTTGCGGCGAGCGGGGGCTACTCTTCATTGCGGGCTTCTCATAGCGGTGGCTTCTCTTGTTGCGGAGCACGGGCTCTAG
>NW_021158920.1:0-1181 GCF_002837175.3 Physeter macrocephalus | reverse complement strand
TTTTTTTTTTCCAATTATTATAAGAAGGAAGTCAGAATCTGACAGACCTTGATTCAGATTCCAGATCTGCCATTTAGTAGCTGTATGACCTTGGCAAGGCACTAACATTTCTATGTCCTCTTTTATAAAATAGAAATATTAGTAGAACATACCTCATAAGATTATAGTGATGATTACATGAAATAATTCATGTGAAGCGCTTAAATGAGTACTCAGGACAAAGTAAACACCCAGTGAGTAGGAAATACTGATTTTACTGAGTTACAGATGTCATATAAGGAAATGTTTTTTGTCATAGCCATCAAACTATGTAAACAAATTAAGAGATATGTGATTTCTCTTAAAATGTTTTATTAAATTATCCTAAATGTATTTCTCACATTTTGCTAGGCCGAATGGGTAATAGCCGAAGTGCCCTGAAGATGATCATGGAGGAACTGCATGACGTTGATAAAGCGATTGAATTTGCCAAGGAGCAGGATGACGGGGAACTCTGGGAAGATCTGATTTTATATTCCATCGACAAACCACGTAAGCAGAAAAGCCATCTGCAATCATAACCTCTTTCTCGCCGTTTAGCCAGTTGTGTCTAGAGTAGGAATCATCTCAAGATGCACTGAGTTAAAAATACAGTGAAGTATCTATAATAAAAATAGGCCAGGTACATAGTAATGATTTCCGGTACTCTTCCTGTGCAGGGAAGCCTGGAGCCTCATCACTTCGTGTTAGCTGAACTTGATAAAGAACACTTGGTTGAAGCATATTTCTACCTACTGCACCCAAATGGAATAAAAGATTTTGGTTTTGTTTGTACACAGGGGGGCATTTATTTTGAAAGTGTATAGTCTAGCCCTTATCGAGTCTCTTTATGGAAACCCATAACTGTTACTGGACATTGACCATATATGGAGGTTTGCTACTGTAGTGTTGAGCCTCTCTTTCCTGCCCTATCAGTGCAGCACCAGGAGTGTATATCTGCTGCCTCTCCTTGACCATCTATCTGCCTTGGGTCTCCCATTTTGGAAGGAAACAAAGGCAGTCACCCAACAGTAACGCAAGTCCTCTTTTAAAGATATAGATATGATTCAGAAACTAACAGTCGTGGTTTAAAATCTTTTCCCTTCCCTTTTTTATTTTTTGGTCGGAAGGCTTACCTGTTTCAAGATTTTCAAGTTCTAGAA
>NW_021158919.1:0-1182 GCF_002837175.3 Physeter macrocephalus | reverse complement strand
CCCCCCCCCCCCCGGGGCTGCTGTGGTCCAGGTGTGCGAGGGGAGGGCGGCTGCTCACCTCACTGCCCAGGTCTCCTCTCTGAGTCTTTGCTGCTGGGGCCTCGATGGCAGGTTTGCTTGGGGACCTCACACCGCAGTGACCCCAGCTTTCCCTCCTTAGAAACCCGTAACTGGGCAACAACCCCCCTGAGGGTTTGTGGGGCCTGGCACACGCCCTCCAGCCCACACTGGTGATAAGCTACGTCCCAGACACCCTGGGAGCAGGCCACAAGCGCAGGGACCCACGCCACTGCTGTTCCCATCGCGGAAGCTCCCCGTCCTGCAGGGACGTCTAAATCAAAGGCAAACACAACACAAAGCAAAGCCTGACTGTGGGACAAGGCTCTGACACGGGGTTTCCCTCTTCGTACGCTCGGCCAGGCCAGGCAGGCTGCAGCTGCCCATCCTGACCTTTGGGTATCTGTGCCCAGGCCGTCGTGGAAGGCGCAGGCAACTCTGCACTGTCTGGACGCAACTGTCAACTCTAGGGAAGGGCACAGCGCCTTGGGTCTTGCCCGTGTGCGTGTCTGTTCCTGTCAAATGACTGGGGTCAGGGGGTCAGGGAAGGCTCAGGGCAGAGGGGAGTCTTCTATGAGACACCTTTCAACTAGATAGAGACCTACCTCGCCTTCTCCCTCCAGGGAACTGCACTGGCTTCGCAGGGGCAAAGGCAAGACAGACCAGCGGCTCGGGACGGACTTCCTTACTGAGAGCGCTTGTCAGGGCTTGGGGGGTGGGGGGTGAGGGCTCCGCTCCCCCAGGCCGGTGAGTGTCTGTGGCCAGAAGCCCTTTGGTGGAGGCAGAGGCTCAAGGCAGGGAGGAGACAGACAGGTACCCACAGAGGACACCTCACACACAGGGGCAGCAGAAGACCCGTGCGCATGGAGCTGCCTGGAGTTTCTGGAAGGCCCAGGTATCCCCACCTGCAAGCGCTTAGCTCATCAAGCTCGGAGTCCCCCAGCGCGTTTCTCCTCCACCAGCGGCTCCGTCCGCCCAGGGTCAGTACCAAGCTCAAGGACATCAGGCCGGGAGAGCCCGACGGCCGTCTCTGCCCCTGCTTTCTCCTTGAGCTCGGGGCTCGGCAGGGAGCCCTTGCGCTCCTGTAAGGTCACCCCATGGGCTTCTTCCTTTCTTTGCTTCTTT
>NW_021158918.1:0-1182 GCF_002837175.3 Physeter macrocephalus | reverse complement strand
ACAATCTTGCCTTGCTATTTATAATGATCAATTTATATCTTTCTTTCTGTACCACAAGTGTACAGTCTTGAGGCAAAATTTCAAAGAGCCTTCTTGCTCTCTGTGTGCTGAGACATCTGAGACACAGTGTTTCAGGCACGATGAGCAGACAGAAGGATGGACCTGGGGAGGCTTACTTACCTCACCATACAGAGAACTCCTTTCCAACATTAGGGTCTGCTCGATCCAAAACATGCAAACATCACGCATGCAAGGGTAAGTATCACGAACAACAACGGGAGAGACAAATGAGTAATTTAGCTGTGCTGTTTATAAATCTAGACATTAATATGTTCAGCTTATTTAAAATGGAATATACACTTCAAGGTCTGCTTTTGCTGAATCACAACATGAACTTTTTTAAATGGCTCATATTTTAAGTTTAAAATTCCTTAGTTTTATCTGATGTCCATTCACAGGAAGTTCCTGAAGTTCAAAACCTTAGTAACTGTCATTGTTGTGATCCTGCATTCATTATGCATAAACATAAGAAAAAAATCGTATCAAACAAAATAACAGACTGCTTTAGGCCTCTGTCAATTGAATGCATTTCTGCACTATTGACCTGAACACTGGAATGAATAAATGTAATCAAATATGCTGATATGATGTTGGCACTAAAAAACAATTGAATTTTTTTTCCTCTGTAGCTGTTTGAACTATCAAGGATTTTAATCTATGATAAATTCTATAACCATTAAAAATCTTAGACCATTGATTTATGCCTTAATTCAGACATGCTGAGCTCTTCAAAATAAATGTTCCAAAATAGCATACACTGCAAACTGCAATTCTAACAGAAAACAAATGTTAAAATGTTAGCATCTTTCCTGAAGATATTATAGTGTATTAATTGCTGATCTTGGTAATGTAGCTTCTTAGTTTTACATAATTTAAGTTTTAATTCATCGTTTAATATTTAAGTAGTTTTTTTTCTCAAGATGTGTTTTCTACTTAAATGTTAGCCACTAACCATGGTATATATAAAACAATTCTATGGCATGAATATATGACAAAGCCATGTATTATATGACATCGCTATGATCACAGATATGAAAGCGATCACAGCAGTTTATATTCTAAACAACTAACAGCCATTTTTTTTTTTTTTTTTTTTTTTTTTTTGTGGTACGCGGGCCTCTC
>NW_021158917.1:0-1182 GCF_002837175.3 Physeter macrocephalus | reverse complement strand
TTTTATCCCAAAACTGCCCCTCCATACTTTGCTCTGTAATGTTAGACTAAGAGATGGCAAACTATACATCAGCAACATCATTTTGAAGTATTAAAACACAGATGCAGAGACATCACTACTTATGGGTTGACTTTTCCTGGGATATTTTTATACAAATGCCCTATTAAGCACCTAATTTAATTTTAAATAAAATACGTATCTGGGAGAATTCAAATTAACAACTCTTATCCAGTATATGATTTAGACTACTTATGCCCAAATCGTTCGGAACTTTTGACACTGTTTCTCTTCCAGGAAGCAGAATTTGGCATCAGTATAGTCACACCAAAAGCGAATTCCTAATAAAGAAGACAAAAATATGCTACTATAAATGTTAACAGATACAACAAAATTTAAGTTTCCATAATGCAGATGTTTGATTTAGGTGACGCAGAAATCCATTTCCCTGGAAATAAGTAATCTAACGTTAAAACATCAAAATCTGGATTTCTCTAGAACTGTTACCATTTAGGAATTTAATGAAGACTTTTAAAAAGAAGAAAGTTAACATGTAGAGACTGGTTGATTTTTGGAAAGGCACTACGGACATAACTTGATCCTACTCCTTTGGTAGGCATGTGAGGAAGTTGGTCTCAGAGAAGTGAAATTGTTATATCCTTTGATTAAATATCAAATTAGATCAGTTTTTACGTACAAAACGTAAGTATCTTTTCTACCCCTCACATGTCTGATACTATCAATTAGATACTACTTTACCCTTCCTTGCACAGCAGCAAAAATTAATAGGTTCCTTAAATACTTCTGCATGTGCTGAACAAGAGAAATAACTGTACACACTTTCCTGGATGTTCAGTTTACAGAAAGATTGAATCTTTATGTTACACTAAACTTCCTGGTTTTCTTTGAATTTTTCCAAAGCCAACAGATATGACAATGAGAAATGGTGACCGATTTCTCCACATAACAACCTGTTTCCATTCCATTGCAGTATCCTATGGTAAAGTGCACAAAGGGAGCCACCTAGCATTTCATGCATTGAATATCTTTAGAAATGGAAGATGAAATAATTTCATAAGTTCACAAGGACATTATTAATGTTTTACATTTTGTAAAAATAAACACATTTGGCTTTTAGTTTAAGATCTCAGATGTAATCACTCTCAATTTCTATTGTCCAATATT
>NW_021158916.1:0-1182 GCF_002837175.3 Physeter macrocephalus | reverse complement strand
TATCAAAACCTCATGGGAACTGAAAACCAAAAAACTACAATAGATACACACACAAAAAGAAAAAAACAACCCAAACACAAAGCCAAAGATAGTCATCAATCCAAAAGAGAAGAGATAAAGAAGGAAAGAAAAAAGACTGACAAAAACAAATTCAAAAACAATTAACAAAATGGCAATAGAAACATACCTAAATTTAAGGTGTAAGATGTGATAATTTGATACATGTATATATTGCAAATATACCTCAATAGAAATAAACAGACAAACAAACAACTTGGAGAATGAATGAGTTTGCAGAATAGTAAGAAAGAATGTAAATGGTTTAAGGACTAGGTCTTAAAGGAAAGCAAAGGAAACTGAAAAGTGACTAGTAAAAAGTAGGCAAAAATCTAGTGGAATGTCATATTCTGGAAGCCAAGTAATATTAGTACTTAAGAAAAGAAAGAATGATAGATGGTTTTTAATGATGCTGATAAATTAAATAATGTTAAGTCTAAGAACTAACAATTGGATTTATCAGAATGATAACTATATTTCAATTTGACAAGTGCAGTTTTATCAGAGTTTTGAAGATAAAATTTTGATTAATGAAGGTTCTAGAGAACACGAAGATGATTTTTACATAATGCAGAAAAATAAAAGAGTTGCTCTATTTTATTTTATTTTATTTTATTTTACTTTTTTATTTTATTTTATTTTATTTTTCTGTATCTGACTGACCTCCATATCCTTCTTTTGGAGAGATCATATTTCTTTCTTGTTCTTTTTTAGACATATTTTCTAACTTTGACTTTATTTTGGCCTTATTATCTCAAATATTTTGCCAAGCAAAATGGATATAAGCAATAAATTTAATACTGATGGCCTTTTGAAGTCCCAGACTCATACATTCCAACCTAGCTAATGCAGCAGAAGAAACCACTTCTCTTTCCCAACATTGGTTGGGCCAATCTGAATATTTGGGAGAGACAGGGTATAGGAGCCCCCAAAAGACAGGATGGAAGCATGCTACATGATGATAAGTTACACAGTCAAGGAACTATTTAATTTAAGTATTTAAATCCCTTCATAAGACTCTTTTTTTAATTGATTTACAATGTTGTGTTAGTTTCAGGTTTAGAGAAGAGTGATTCATATATATATATATATATATATATATATATATATATTCTTTTTCAGATT
>NW_021158915.1:0-1182 GCF_002837175.3 Physeter macrocephalus | reverse complement strand
CAGGGTCCTTCCTGGTGGTGCGTGCGTCTCTCAGCCAAGATGGATTCCAGCGCGAAGGTCTCTGGGAGGTTGGCAGGACATATTATGGGCTGGTGTCTCCTTCTTCCTTTTGGCCCCTCCTGAATTCCTCCAACTGGATGGGCGGTAGCTTGTTAGTCCTGTGTTTCTTATCGGGACCTCCTGTTGTGCTATAACTTATACAAGCATCATTAGCGTGCCTGGCCAGGGCAAGTGGTTTTGGTCAATTGTTCCCTAACAAATGATAATAACGCCTCTTGAAATAAAAGTAATTGTCAATCTATTAAAGTGCTGCTTCACATCAACTTATGCTGACTTCCAGATACCTGCGAGGAAACAAGGGTTCACTGGTTAGAATAGGGCCTTGACCTCTTCCGGAGCTGGACCGTGGGTGCACAGTGTGGTCTTTTTCTCAGTTCCACGGAGTAAAGGTTGTTGTGGTAAGAAAAGTCAGATGGAAGCCCCTCAGCTGAACCCTCTGCACATCCACATATGAGCCCAGAGCACGACTGCATCCCTGGGGGATTTCCAGGAATTACTGTTACACTGAAGACTAACTCTACCACGTTCCCATTTCCTGTAGAAAATCAACTTAGCCTCTGACACCAGACATAGCTATCGCCCTGGAAATTCTTAACAGGAGGGGAATTCAGAGACAATTTGCAAAGGCATAGGCAGCAGAACATCTTTATTGTCTCTTTTCAAGTCCGTGTGCCCTCTCTTTCTCTTGCCAAACTATGGGCCAGAGAGATCTTGATCAGCTCGGCGACGTCCTGTATAATTTCTTGCTGGTTCATTACTTTGATAACATTGACCCAGAGAATAGGAAGCAATAAGCACTCAGATACGTTAGTAAGAGGTGAGAAATAAGGCCTGTGAACGTTCAGAACCTGCCAGATTGGTAAAGTCTGTGGAGATACTGTAGGCAGGGGAGTGTTAGGATATTGACTCTCATCAAATGAGAGGCAAAATGTAAAGATGCACAGGTACCCTCTGCAAAATGTAAAGACACACCAGCCCTTGGTGGGGGTTGGGATGTGCTGCTCTGGCCCATTTTACCTTGTAAGCCTCAAGCCTGGCAGTTTTGACTGTGAAAGATCAGAGGCATGAAAGCTCTCCACAGCAAGTCCAGGGGGCTGGAAAATGCCCTGGCATTTGGGCCTG
>NW_021158914.1:0-1183 GCF_002837175.3 Physeter macrocephalus | reverse complement strand
GTGTGTGTGTGTGTATTTGGGGAGCGGGGAGGCGAGTAGGTGGGGTAACTGCTCTCTGCATGGAGTGGGTGGCAGGGCTGGGGGAAGCGGAGAAGAAAGCCAAACACTGTGGTGCAAGGTGTGTGTCCTAGGAGGTAACTTCCCTGCCTGTCCTGCAACTGCAGCATGCTCTGGAGAGGAAGGAAGCTCAGCCCAGGGGTGCAGGAGAAGAAGAAGGTGAGCATCTGCCAGGGGCCCATAAGTACCACGGGGCAAGGTTATAGTTGCTGGGGGTGTCACGCTGGGAGAAATGAGCACCAAGGTAGAGATTTGCAACTTGATTCTGGAAGAGAGTGAGACTCTAGGAATCAAGGAGTGAACAAAGCGGATTACATATTGAATTGCTTTAATTGAAGGAAGAAAGAGGCAGCAGGAGAATGAGAGCTGACCCTGGACAGAGATGAGTAGAGAAGTCAAGACAGAGAGGGTGAGGGATGAGGGTAAAGAACAGTGAGGACAGGAAGGAGAACACTGCCGACAGATAAGTGGTAGTCTCAAGAGCACTGAAAACCCATTCGAACCGTTGCCTGCTCCACGGGCGAGTTGAGCCCGAGCCCATCCCCAGGTCTGTGAGGTTATCAGCGGCAAGCAGGATCCAGGCAGTGGCACCTGCCCTGTGAGAGTCACCTGCCGTCACACCTATTCCTCTTCTCAAGCAGGGCTTCAGGGAGAGTGGGCCAAGTGCTCCAGAGTTTAGGGACCCCTAGATCTCCTTGTGAGGCCTCCCACTAGACTGAGTCGAACCTCTCTCTGTGTGTGAGGTGGCGGAGAGCCTCCGGGTTTAACCCGTTCTTCCCCTTCCCCCACAAGTTCACAAGCAGAAGCCTTCGGAACTTTGTCCTGTTCAGGTTCAAAGAGGAGCTTTATTTTTCCTTGAGGAGGAAGGGGCAGTGAGAAGAGGAGGAGGAGGAGCCAGGGAAAGCTATCAATGCGGCTTCCAGGCTTCCGTCTGCGCAAGAGAACTGGAAGGCACGGTGTTGTGACAAGCAGCTGCCTGCGGGCTTCGCCCAGCCCAGCACCTCGTATGACATAGGCACTCCCATATCGTGGAGTGAAGGAAGAAATGAGACATTTTTTATTCTTCCTTCCTTTGTCTTTCCTTTGAACCCTGAACCTGTGATAGACACTAGGGAGAGAGAGAGAG
>NW_021158913.1:0-1183 GCF_002837175.3 Physeter macrocephalus | reverse complement strand
GACTCACTTTGCTGTGCACCTGAAACTAACACAACATTGTAAATTAACTGTACTTCAATTTTAAAAAGTGGTGAAAAAAGTAATAAAAACTTTGAAATGCCGTTTGCATATAGTTCCTTTGGAATTATAACCCTGTGCGTCCAAAATTAAAACCTCAAGGATTTTGTACAGGCCGTCCTTGCATACTGTCCTGTATGGAAATTTGCTTATATGTTAATGGCAGAGCAGCTGTATCTGATGTGGTTGATATTTCTGAACCCATTTAGTTGTACGCATAGTGGACCTCCGTGGTATTAATTAAAAGCCAGTGTGGATGTACCTTTGGTACCCTGTTCTATTTGGGAAATTAATTTGCTTTTATTTCTTTTTTTCAAGTGAAAACTACCTAGTTCGCTGGTCAAGTTCAGGATTGCCTAAAGATATAGACAGATTACACAATTTGCGAGCTGTTTTCACTGTAAGTGCATCCAAAGATGTTCATTTGAATTGCTCACCGTTCTGATGACTGTTTTTAATGACCGCCGTCTGACTTCTCACCACACTAGAGCATGGGTCCTTGGGATGCCTTTAATACTTGTTAATTTACTATAATAACATAACTGCCCAGGAATCTTCTGGGTCTCTAGCTACCCTTAGAATCCCCACGACAGAGATGTGTACTCCATTACGTTGAGTATGCCTCTTAAACTTGGATCTTAAGTTCATTTAATGCTAATTGACTTTTGTGATTCAGCTGCTTTTTGTCTTGTGAATGACTTATTAAAATGCTAAAAACTGCTTGGAGAAAAGAGTCACAATCCATCTTTCTACTGTCTGTTTCAATTGAACCTGCATTGAGTAATGGTTCTGCAAAATAACTTACGGAAATTAATATTTCTAGGATCTCGGAAGCAAAGACCTGAAAAGGGAGAAAATCAGTTTTGTGTGTCAGATTGTTCGCGTGGGTCGCATGGAACTGAGAGACAATAACACAAGGAAGCTGACCTCCGGCTTGCGGCGGCCATTCGGGGTGGCCGGTAATCCATTTCTTTCCTTTTTCTTAAGAGTTTCAAGATCATCACCTTTGCTGTGAATACGAGCTGCCGTTGAATATTGGACAGTGGGCTGCTTGATATATAAGCTTTTCTGCTGGAGAGAAAAAGAAAAGATCTATTCGTTCTTCTCTGCATGGG
Organism: Physeter macrocephalus; assembly: GCF_002837175.3. NCBI lineage: Eukaryota > Metazoa > Chordata > Mammalia > Artiodactyla > Physeteridae > Physeter > Physeter macrocephalus. The sequence goes on along the minus strand of NW_021158913.1, from coordinate 11 downwards.
TTCAGGTCCAC
>NW_021158912.1:0-1183 GCF_002837175.3 Physeter macrocephalus | reverse complement strand
AGAGTGGTGCTTGGGCTGCTCTGATTGGACACTTCCAGCATCCCCATGATGACGAGGTGCAAGACATGAAGGTTTCCGTTTTCCAAAAACAGGACAATGTACTCTTGAGGGGAAAAAAAACAAATAAGATTAATCTGAACCAGTCACAAGTGTAACTTCGGTTTCTTCCACCTTGGATAGGTACTGTTTCTTCAACATTTTGCTTTAATTATTTCCGTGCTGTGTTTGGGTCCTTGATTATGTTTTTAAATGATTTCCCTGACGCGAGTCATGCTGAAAAAGTTTGAATGGGGTGTGTTTGTCCTGCTAATACTATTTTCACAGAGTTGATGTTTATCTTTTATTATTTAAGCAGTAAAGCTCTTTCCCTTAGTTTATCATTTCAGTAAACCACACTCTTAGATCATGATTGCTCACTAGGTGCCCTTTCTCCTTAATTACCTTCTGAAGTCAATAATCACATGTACTTATGCGGCCTTAGCCTCTTCAACATTAAACCCCATTATTCCTCTTTCTTAGATTTCCTGTGTGTCAGTCGCCCTTGAGCTTTACCTAGAGCTCTCTTGTCATCTGAAATTTTGTTCCAGGTGTGTAAGATTATCCTGAGGTACCACAAAGAGGGATTTACCTGCGGATACTTTGGTGGTAGTTTTCCTTGGTCTCCTTGAGAGTCAAATTCTTTATCTGAAATATTTTCATAAGATTCTTATCATGTTCAAGAATATAAATAATTAATATTCCCATTCCGGTGGCTCATTTATCATAAATCCTTAGTCTGATGGCCCCAAGGACAGTTCTTGGGGGGTACTGGCCCGATCGAGTTCTGTCTATACACTGGACCAAAGGAAAAAGGCCTTTACAGTCCTCCTGGATCAGGCAATGGCCCCCTTCATAGCCACAGAACTCAAGAGTGGTTAAGCTCTCTCTAGTTTTCTGCCTTGCACAATTCTTAATCCTGAGTTTGTGGGTTTCTGAAAACATGAAAAAACACTTTCTGTTTTGTCTCTCCAGGACGGTGCAGTCCCGGGTTTCAGGGCCTGCAGAAAAGTTCTCATTTCTGTAGGTTGTCCATATTTTGTCTCACTGTTTAGCTGAGTGACATCCTTTTCAGGTTTTAGCATCCTAATCAATAGGGAAATTTACAATTTCTTTCAAAAGCAAAAATGGAATACCAAACAAAACT
>NW_021158911.1:0-1183 GCF_002837175.3 Physeter macrocephalus | reverse complement strand
TTTTTTTTTAATGGTGAAACTTAAGTCAATTGGCAACAGGTTCTTACTTCGCCATGGGCAGAGGAGGTGCCAGGTGCTGTGGATCTGTGCCTGTGGATCTGGGGCAGGCCGGAATTGTAATCACACCACCCCCGAGCAGAGGCCATTTAATTCCAGCAGTTGGATCATTTGGCAAATGTTTGAATCACTACCCAGGGTTTCACAGATGGCATCTCCACTGCAGAGACCCTTCTCTTACTCACAAAGAAAAAGAAAAGAAAAGAAGAGGGGAGATGACAGAGCAGATGCCTTGATCATTGCCCAGGGGTGAACACCTGGAGGACTGGCCATTGCGGAGTTTGTGGAAACATGACCTTTTCCTCCATGACTAAAACATGTAAAGAACTATCAGGTGATGATGAAGCAAAAAAGAGGCTGGCATCTTTGAAATTTTCAGTAAGGGTTTTGTACTCACAGTGTTAAATGTGACCCAGATAGCTTACAGCCCCTTTAGAAATTTAAATATGGTTTAAGAGAGCCTTAATTACTTATAGTGAAGACATCTCTTTAACTGCTGGTTGGAATATATGTAAACAGATCAGACATTCCACAAGTTTTTGATCTTGAACACTGCTGTAATTGAGTATCCCACATAGAATGTTAAGGTGAGGGGTCATTCTTATTGAAATAGGTTCTAAAATCTCTGATGTAGAAGCCTTTATCTGCTTATCATTAAAGATGTTAGTCATGAAGAAAGTTCTTATCTTGGAGACTTTGATAGCTGTGACAAATCTTGTGAGCACTATTTTCTTATGCTGTTTTTGTCAAATCAGATTTCATTTGGGGTAATAATGCTCCATCCTGGTCTTATGCTGTCTCAAGGTACCTCTGATTCTTTCATTTAGTACTGAAAACATTTTCGTTTTCACCGCCTTTCACCGATCTGTCTAATACAACACTTTAAGAAAATCACATCACCCTTGGCTCAGAACTTCTGATGGCTCTCCATTGCCCTTTGAGTTTTGAAATGAAAAGGGATCATACAAATCCACTCTCCTGCTGGATATAGAAATTATCTCCCCAATAATCTTCTTCGGTTTTCTGCTTATCACTCCAGCCACAGGGACTTCACTGCCTCATGAAGTAATGGGTTTCATTATTGGCCAGTGCAAGGTATTAACAGGTTTGTTTGTGTGTTTTTTTT
>NW_021158910.1:0-1184 GCF_002837175.3 Physeter macrocephalus | reverse complement strand
CCACTCGCCGCAACTAGAGAAAGCCCGCGCGCAGCAACAAAGACCCAACTCAGCCATAAATAAATAAATAATAAATAAATAAATAAATAGTTTTATTGCCTCAATGTCATGTATTTTTTTTAAAAACAGGCAATTTTAGATCCTAATTTAGATGTTTGTAATTCTGTGAGTTCTCCATTGCTGTCAGTGTAACTCCTGCTAGGACAGGAATGCCTCAGAGTCCTTGGTAATTTGTTCTCATTTGCATGCTAATTCTAATGTTCGAACTTGAAAAACAACCATCATCTTTTATTTCACAGTCACGGTGAAATTATTCAGCAAACCCTCTTCTCCAGGAGCTCAGAGGAACTCAGGCCGGCCCGGGACCAGCTCACAGCATGGCCGATGCCCCTCCACGTGGGGGTCATGGAGAGCAGGCCACACTCACATTTGGCGATGACATCCAGGATCACGTTGAAAGGGACGAGAGCTCCGATCATGAACAAGAGGGCCACCGTGTCCATGAAGGAGAGCTTGACGGCTCCATGGCCATAGTAGAGGAACCCGATGATCAGGGACATCAAGCAGGCCTCTGCCCCATGGATGAGGAGGGCTGGCAGGTCTCGGAAGTCGTTGGAAATCTGACGACTTAAAAAACAGAATAAAGATGTGCCCAGGGGACAATAGGCACCAGCACTGTGACCTTGGCAATGTCCTTGAATCTCTGTAAGGCTCATTTTTCTCCTCTGTGCAATGGGGAGGGCAGTGCCCACCTCCCAGTTACTGTGAGGGATCAAATGAGAAAATCGATGAACGCATCTGTCTCAACAGTAGGTACTCAGTCAATGATTGTGACTTTTATCACCAATGTATCACCTTGCGATTTTATTTAAAGAAGTTATCCTGAGTAAATAACCAATCAAGAGCGTAAAGGTGTATGTACAAGGATGTTTGTCATAGAGTTACTTGTAATAGCAAATGACTGAAGGTGATCTGACCATCAATATGGACTTAATGGGTAAATGAATTATGGCTAGATTTGGAAACCCTGAGGAAGACCTAACCAGATGAGAGGCAGAGGTGCTATTCTAAGTTGGGGTGTGGGGGAAGGTTATGGAACAACATGTATGATCCCATTTATGTATTAAAATGGTTATGTGCATGGAAACATCTTAGACTCACACCAAACACTCAGGTCTGGTTTT
>NW_021158909.1:0-1184 GCF_002837175.3 Physeter macrocephalus | reverse complement strand
CATTCACTTGAGGGCTAAAGTTATTCTCAGCTGCAAACCCAGAGAGACGAGAATAATACATTAATTGCCCTGGTGCTGGTAAAAGGTGTTCTGTCCAGCTACCTAAAACAAAGCCGTGTTGCCTTTTCACTGTAGAAGACTTCCCGGTAGGTGTGAATTCCCAGTCTTACAGCAAAACTCAGAAACGACTGCAGTTTTGTTCTCGGTGCTCTATCTCGTGTCGCAGCTACTTACAGTCAAACTGAGAAATACCTACTCACCTGGAGACAAAGCAAGAAATAAATTATGCTGAAGAGACAAAAAACCAGGGAGCACACATGTGTTTTACTCTCGCTCTGGCCATGATGAACGAGGATGGAGAGGGGCTTGTTTTTTTCTTCAATGAGAAGAATGTTTGAGCTCGGTATTTTTACCATTTTTTATGCTCATTAACAAAATCTTATTTTCCTGTCGTTCAGAAGTTACTTGATACTTTCATCCTTCCAAAACTAAAAACATTTTCTTCTCTTGGACTCCGACCGGCTGCAGGGTATTTGTCAAATGACCCAAACGCCGCACGCTCACCTGCATGGGATGGGTAACTTCGCAAAGCGGACCCCGCAGGACCTCCGGGAAGTGAGTGGGAGGAAACTACCTATCCCAGCGTGCCCCGCTCGCGAGCACAATGGAGATCTGTAGTCGTCCGGGTCACGGGGCTGCGCGTTTCGTGCGCGCCTCCGGATACCGGCCTCGGTCCCGCCCGGGGTGGAGGGCCCTCCAGGGCCGGGAAAACTGCGATTCCCGGCATGCCCTGCCACGGGTGCGCCTGCGTACGGGAGCTACCGTGCCGGGGAGCGGGTAGGTTTAAAGCGCTGTCTTAGTTCTATAGAAACCAGCCCACCTGCTGCCGGACAGAGCCACAGGCGGACAGATGGACTGTGGGGTGAGGCTGCGGGACCCTGGAAGGTCCGGAGTCCGCGGGGGCGAGTCGGCAGTTCAGATAAGGTCCCAGTCATCTCTCGCTGCCGCCCTCTCCCCTAGCTGGCGGAGTTTACTCTTGCCCTCTGGACCTCAGGACCCTGATTTATGGCGCTTCTGCGCTGGATGCCGGTGAAAACCGTTTAGGATCGAGGTTTGCATTGACCTGGCTCCAGCGGGGGAAGGATAGCCACCAGAGAGGGCCGCGCATAATCCCCAGTCCGACT
>NW_021158908.1:0-1184 GCF_002837175.3 Physeter macrocephalus | reverse complement strand
ATCTTTTGAGATCATTTTTTTCTTACTGATCTACTGAGATCTTGTATTATATTAACAGATTTTTCTCAAATGAAAACATCTTTTTATTCTTGGCATAAAACCATAATTGCTTGTGGAGGATGAATTTTTGTTTTTCGTGTACTCTATCTTTGAATTACGTCAAGGGCCGTTAAGTCAAAACACCATCTTAACTAGAAATCCCGAAGAATACGTAATTCTTTTGTACACAATTTTAAAAAGTAAATGATGTAACTTGATATTTTAAAGTTTAGAAAATACATGTACTCTAGCCCTGTTGTGACATATTTGTTTTCATTTAACATACTTAATTCAACTGAGTAGTATATGTATGCCTTAGTTTAAGTATAATATTTACAAATATAGTTTATTTGGGAAATTCTCCAATTTTAGGAAAGACTGTTTTGAATTAGTGAGGTTTTAGCACACCACCAGAAATGGAAAAGAATATCTCTGAAGATCGGTTACGTTTTCACTACTGACTGACTACACATTTTAAAGTTATCAGCCATTTGGCTGCCTGCTTTCTGCAATCAGGAGTCTCTATGGCTTTGCCCATCTTAATTCTTTCATTAATACCTTGAAACATGTTTCAAATAGCAGAATCAAATTGAGGTGGCGGGATCTGAAAATTAAAGAGCACCACTGCCAAGAAGGCTGCCCATGGCTGACCTTCAGAAAATCTCTCCGTGACTTTTAGCTTCTTCCCATAAAATAAACAATTTCTACACTTCTACAGCATTCTCTTAACATTTTCATCAATTACGCTTTGGGTTTGTGCCTTCCTACTACTGGGGAGAGTCCGCAGGGCAGGGGGTCTTCTCTGAGGGCAATGTTCCCTCTTCAATACACTCATATAGACCCATTATATTTGGCAATAGGAGAGCACAACCATTGTGATTCTGATGCTGACACTTCCCACATTCCTCCCAGAGAGTCTGCAGGGAAGTTGGAGAGACTGGTTGACTTAACAGTTGTGCCATGGTCACTTCAGCTGTGGTTTGAACTCCTCTAATTCATTAATTCAATTTAATTTTTACAGTTGTGCCATGGTCACTTCAGGCGTGGTCTGAACTCCTCTAATTCATTAATTCAATTTAATTTTTAAAAAACACTGAGTAAGGGCTTCCCTGGTGGCGCAGTGGTTGAGAGTCTGCCTGCCGATG
>NW_021158907.1:0-1184 GCF_002837175.3 Physeter macrocephalus | reverse complement strand
TGAGCTGTCTTGGGTATGTCTTGGGTATGGGTACCTTAGGCTCATCTTCTTCTCAGCCATATGGGCAACGGATCTCAAAGACCTGAGTCTGAATTAACAGGTGTTACAGGTTTGCCTAAACCTATGACAATTAGTATACCCTGTTCATGCAAGGGGGTAGAGCTCCCTATGTAATATTTCTTAGCCTACCTACGAACCCCACTCATTTCACCAGTGAAAAACAGGATTTTTATGTGATCCAATGGGACTCTCAATTCTGACTGAAAATGGATGTTTAGGCCACCCTGGCAAATGGGAACAGAGGAGCGATTTAATAAGGTTTAGAAAAATAAAGATGTGTGATGTTTCTTGGACTGGACTGTTACAGGGCAAAGTAATACATTTTAGTCTCATAGGAATTAATCCATCTTGGTCTGGAGGACAGGCAGTGATACTGGCAATTTCACAGAGAAATCTGCTGGATGCTGGATCACAATGGAAAGCAGCTGCGCACGCTGCCCATTTATAAGCTAAATGTAATAATGACTCTGCTTTTTACACTTTGCACTTCCCTAGAGACATAAATATTTACATTTGTGAAAACATTTACAAAGTATTTTCACATATATCTTTTCTTTGAGACCTCAAGTCAAGCCAGGACAGGCAGTACATCTTATGGACAAAGAGACTTTGGGAGGTCAAACAAGGTCATATCAACAGAGCTGGGGAAAAAACTCAGGCATAATTGCTTCAAACCCTGTCACTTGGTCATGCAGGCCCCAGGGAATACAGTTCCAAAAGAAATTCATGTTTCCCCAAACTGCATCTTTCCTCTTGGGTTTGAGTGGCGCCACGACCCAATCATCCAAGCTGGAAATTTTGGCATCTTCCTATACATCACCCACTCTCTCATCATCACATCCTTCTTAATACGTCTCAGATCTGTCCCTTCTCTCTTTACCCACTGCTGCTGCCCTCATCCTCTCTCACCTGGACCCTTGTAATTGAGTTTTAACTGGTCTCTTTGCCTGTACTTTGGAAATGCCTTCCAACCCAATTATCCACTACCCAGCTGCCTGAGTGATTTTCAGTATGTAACTCTGAACGATCACCCCCTTGCTTAAAAGACTTCAATAGCTCCTTCTTGAATAGAGACTATAGTCCAATATTTCTCTCTCTCTGTCTCTCTCTCTGTCTCTCTCTCT
>NW_021158906.1:0-1185 GCF_002837175.3 Physeter macrocephalus | reverse complement strand
AACTTATTTAATCCTCACAATAACTTTTATAGTCCCCATTTTACAGGTGAGAAAGCACAGAGAGTTTAGGTAACTTCCCAAGATGGCACAGCTAGTCGGGGCAAAGCTCAAATTACTTGACAGAGATGACAAACCAGTAAGGAGCAGCACAAAGGGCACAGGTTTAATATGGCATAACTGGTAAGTGGCAGATCTCAAGCCACTTCCCAAGATGCCACAGCTAGTAAGGGGTAGAGTTTAAATAAGTTGCCTAAAATGACAAAGCTAGTAAAGGGCGAGCAGATGTAACTGGCCCAGGATGGCACAAGCAATAAGGCGGGCAGGGCTTAAGTACCTTCCCTAGGTCACTCAGCCCGTGCAGGCTGGAGCTGGTAGGTGGTCCAGCACCAGCTCTTACTCTCTCCTCTAGTACCTGCTGGGGTCTGTGCAGGAGCTCCCAACAGATTACGTGGCCTTCTTCGTTCGTGTTATTGCTCATTTCTTCCAAGCGGTTCATTAGACAAGAAGAGCCTTTACTTTTGCCTTTGGGAGCATCAGGGAAGGGGAGCCCTTGAGCGCCTGCCCCTCATGGCACCACCCGTCTACGGGTGAGGAACCCTAAGGCTAGAAACTCTGCTTCCAGGAGGACCTGAAAGGCTGCTCAGACCTGGGGCCAGGAAGAAAGAAGAAGAGGGTCAGGGTTAGGAGGAGGTGAATGAGCTGCTTGGCTTGGGTGTAAAATTTAACGTTCACCAAAATACTCAGCAATCGAGATAAATGATACTTTAATGCAATAGTTTTAAAAATCAAAATTAATGCCAAAAAATCTCTGATGAAGAAAATATCAAACTTTTAAATAAAGACAGGCTCTGACAAGGTCTGTATGAGGTTGAGGCAATGGAGGCCACGTGGTACAAGTGGAAGGTTAGATCCTACTTTATTTTTATTTTTTATTTTTGGCTGCTCCATGCTGGCTGCGGGATCCCAGTTCTCCAACCAGGGATCAAACCCGCGCCCTCAGCAGTGAAAGCACAGAGTCCCGACCACTGGACCTCCAGGGAAATCTCTAGATCCTACTTTAATTGAAAATGTTGATATTGTCTTCATCATTTTTTGCATTAATTTTAAATTTTATAAATAGTGTATTAAAATACTATTTACCTTGATTACTGTGTCTTGGGCACCCCCTTAAGTTTTGTGCCCAAG
>NW_021158905.1:0-1185 GCF_002837175.3 Physeter macrocephalus | reverse complement strand
AATTATAAACCCTTGTAATGTCGACCGTAAACTAATTGGACTCCAACTAGTTTATGGTCAACATTACCAAGCCATTGATTTCACATGTAAAAAAGATATCAAGCAGCTTCCCAATCTGGGTAATTTCGGTCACAACTAGAATCCAATTCTTCATTTCACTTCAATGTACAAATACAATCAAATCAATGTATGAATGAGAAGCACTGGAGTATAATGGTGAACTCCTGATAAATCAGGCTGGGGTGGCAAGATAGCTTGAGTAGGCATTGGGGCTCTTGCTCGCTTAAGCAGTAGACACACAACAGAGGTGAAGCATACTTTGAGTAAGCCAAACATGCCCTGTCCCAAGCCCACTGATGGGTCTTCTAAACCTAGTCGATACTTGCTGGTCCCACAGAGCTGGTCGAAAGCAGATGAACTCAGTGGCGAACAAATATTACCAGAAAACACGCGCAAACACGTACACAGGGAGTGGTATCGGCCAAGCCTGCTCGGCGTAATTATTACCCCGTAACAACAGAAGCTGCTCTTGGAAATCACACCTTATCTTTCCAAACCACACCGAGCAAAAACAATAATCAAAAAATGATTCTACTTTGTGATCATTTCTGACCCCTTGATGATAGCAAAAGTCACTGCCTCGTAACGGATTAGAAAAAGTGTGGCGGCCTCAGAGGCGGTCATGGTGACAGTTCTGAGGCTGTCAGCCCTTATCAATCACTTTCAATTAAATAGAGCTTTTCCAATTTGGTGCTTCTCTCAAAGGCTTCATTTTGCCTGGATTAAGCCGAAGCATCAACATTTGAACCTCCTGCTCCTATTCTCACTCCCCAAATAAATGCTGTTAGCAGAAAGCCAGGCTTTTCCACGGTAGGAACTCAAAACCAAAGCAGACAACAGTGATGTGGTCACATATGAAAGACATCTGACCACAAACATGTCACACCTGCATTATACAAAGGCCACAAGCACCCACAGGGTCCAGGGAGGGGGGTATTCAGAAGTGCCAAGAGAAGGGCAGGTCTGCGAGTTGGACATTTTAGCTCCTAAAATGAATATAGAGCAATTCCAATATATTCATCGGAGCGCCCCAGTACTTGCTTGGATTTTAGAAGCAGGTCTCCTAAGAATTGTACGCTCTGTGGTTTCACTACCTGGTATCTATTATCTCCGTAATGGAGAAAA
>NW_021158904.1:0-1186 GCF_002837175.3 Physeter macrocephalus | reverse complement strand
GATGTATTTCTGATGTATCTGTGGGGAGGAAGGAGATCTCCACGTCTTACTCTTCTGCCATCTTCTCTCCTCCCTCTCGAAAGATCTTAATGATACTAACCCTCAGCTCCCCACCTCCAGTAAGCAGGTTAACGGGAGCCATTTGTACTACAGGGTGATGGCAAGACTGACCCATCCACTTCCCAGGGCTCCATAAGCCTCTGCAAACTCACTTGCAGTCTTTCACACTCAGCGAGAGTAGAGCTCTTATCTTGTTCACACAGTGTCTTCCCCAAAGGTATGATTTGGGGGGTGGGGGAGGGAGGGGGAGGATGTTGCAGGGAGATTTTCTTCAGAGATTCATATTCCTTTAACAGCCTTTTATTTACTCTCTACTATGTGTTAGGCGTTGTTCTAGTGCTGGAGACGTAGCCGTAAACAAAACAGACAAATCCCTACTCTGATGGAGCACACATTCTGAAGGGGAAGACAATAAATTGACCGTAAATAACATATAGAGTAGTTTCAACAGTGGTGAGTACCAGAGGGAGAAATAAAGCACAGGTAGATCCAGAGTGTGGAGGGTACTGTGCTTGTCACAGTGGAAAATTGACGTAGGAAAAAAGCAAAATAAAGTGCTACAGTATATATACATATACATACACACACATTTATTTTAAATGGTTGCAGATAAAATTCCTTTAGAAAAAGTTAGTTTGCTAAGTTGTATTTCCTTTGTACTATGAAAAAATAATAAAAGATTGCTAATTTAATAGTCTGACATAAGTAATGGTATATTTTTACTAATAGAAATTTCACAATTTGTACCTTATTTTGTACAATGGAGAAATTGAGTGTAGCTTCATTTTTATTATGAATAGATAACATTTAAAGTCATAAAAAGATTTTACATCTCATTGTATGAGTGGTATTGAAATGCCTTATTTTTATATATAATAGCAAAAGTTCTCTTTCCAATCTTATGGAATCAGAATAATGGAACAGGATATATTAACTTGGATTTATAGACCTATGTATTCACTTTTAGTGGGGAGGGGACAAGTTAGAATATACTGAGGGTAAACTCTGTTTTGACATTAAATAAGTATTGTTTCTGACTTTACAGAATTCACATATGTCTTAGGGCACCAGGGTGGTGTAGTAATTAAGCAGATAGATGGGAGAGCTAGACTACCAGAGTCCAAAT
>NW_021158903.1:0-1186 GCF_002837175.3 Physeter macrocephalus | reverse complement strand
CACACACACACACACACACACACACACACACACACACACACACAGAAATCCTTATTTCCAGAAGGATACCAAAGAAGAAAGGAGAAAACAAACTCCAGGCTGCCAACTGATCGTATCTAATCATTCGTTCTCAGCCTCTGATTCAATATTGAGAAAATACATCCTATCTGACCAAATGGTCTGACATTCTTACAAATTTACTTCACTTATACTTTTTTAGGTAGAATTCATGAGAACATAGATTATTGGACCACGATAACATGTGAAATTAGACTATACAAGCAGTGCTTTTTTTTGTTTCTAACAAACGTGAAACATCTCATTTACTAGGCATCAATTACTAATGATGAAGTAGCTCTTCCACATATTTACCTACTCTCACAAGTACAAAACTTCTTTTGTATCCTATCAGAGTTGGAAAACACTCTTTTCAAATGTACAGTGTGAGGATGACTAAAATTAATTACAAAACACCTAAATATTGAAAGATCTGTCATATTCAGGGATTTCTTATGGTACCTAAAAGATCGTCATGGATGTCTGAATCCAGGGAGCAAATTATAAAATTCCATGAGAGCAAACAATTTTAACACGTGTGCCAACACCACGCCCCTCTGACCCAGGTCTTGATAAAGATGTGAAGTCCACAGAGCTGAAACCCGAGTAGCTGCTGGAGGCTGTCCTGCCATGGTAACATAATTCACCGTGTCATTACCACTGTTACCGTGTCCTCAACTTCAAAGCACGCGGTATCCAGGTGATAAATTATTGAATCTGACATTTCTCAATATTCATGAAGTACTCTGGTAAAAGGACTCAGGTCCCTTAACTAAATGTGCAATTTCAAGACAATAGGCTCTATTTGAAAAGGATTAAATTCCTGAGAGTTTAGTTAAATGACATAATTAGACATTTTAGGCTCTTTCTGATATGGGACAATTCAGAAGCAGTAGCAGTAACAAGCCTGTTTAATTTAAGGGGCCAGCTTGTTTTTAATGAATGCATGTGTGTGTAATACTGGTTCACTTTAGTAGGCTCAGCTTTCATAGGCCTCGCAGGGTCCATTTTAAAATTATTTTCAAAAGAGGAAGTCTCAAGAATTCTTGGAATGCTTTGGTACCTGACCAATAGGTGAACCTGGGGATAGGTGTGGGTCGGTCGGTGTGGCAACCAAGAGCCGAATGCC
>NW_021158902.1:0-1186 GCF_002837175.3 Physeter macrocephalus | reverse complement strand
AATTAAAAAAGAAAAAAAAAGTTATCAGGCAAACAGTTATTCATGTAGGGAGGAAGGCAAGGGAGATAACAGTTTTACAATGAGAGGACCTGAAGGGGAGCTCTACTGGTAGACTGGTTTGCTGTAGGTCCTTAAGGTAAGAAAGGGCTACAAATTATACCTGAGGGGAGGTACAGGAATTTTCTCTTAACCGAGGGTTATTTATGATTCTATTCATCCTGTTCCCCTTAGGCAGAAATAATTGTGGTTTCCTCTACTTGCTGATTTCCTGCTAATACATAGGCCTAACAGCTAACGTCATAAAAAAAAGTATGACCAAGTAGAGAAAATTAAAAACTCACTTAAGAGGAACCCAGCAATCATGGGGCTGAGAACTACATGTGACATTGTCAAAAGCAAAACTGATGAAAGACTCAAGCTATGCCCATTCACTGCATATTGCCTATGGCTGATTTCCAGCTACAGTGGCAGAGTTGAATAGTTGCAATAGAGACTTCATGGCTGGCCAACACATGAATTAAAACCTTAGGTCTCTCAAATAAAGAATAGACATTTTTGGGGTATATCTGTGGAACATTAAAAAATATCGATACATATTTGGCCACGAAGAAAACAACTTCAATGAAGAGAGATTTAAAGGCTATATTTTCTGATACTAATTCAAAGAAATTAACAATAAGAATGTTACCAAAATTATTTATTAGAAATTAAAAAATATACACAGATATGTTTTGAAAGAGAATTTAGAGGGGAAGTAAAATCTATGTGTAAACCAATAAAAAACAGAACAATTTACATCAAAATCTACAGTTGTGAGCTACACTCACAGGAAAATGTTTAGCATAGAGGGTATTATTATTAGAATAGAATAAAAAACAAAATTCCACAGTTTTGGAAGACAGAGTTAATAGCTTGGCTGGGAATGTTCTGTCCTTATCTCTATGGAAAAATGGATGTTTGACTTTGACTTTATTAAATTTACTTTTTGCTTCTTTATTTTTTAAATTAAATTACAATTGACTTACAATATTTCCTTAGCTTCAGGTGTACAGTAATTCAGTTATATATATATTTTCAGATTATATTCCATTATAGATTACAAAATACTGAATTTAATTTTTCATGCTATACAGTAAATCCTTGTTGCTTATGTATTTTATGTATAGTAGTTTGTATCTGTTAATCC
>NW_021158901.1:0-1186 GCF_002837175.3 Physeter macrocephalus | reverse complement strand
TGAAATTCTGAACTTTCAGTGGGATTTTAAATATCCCACTATAGTGGTATTTTTTTTCAGGTCGTCTAAGCTAAGGCATTAGTCCACCTGCCAGGTTTCCTCCCGTATCCTCAGGCACCTGTCCTCAAGGCCAGCACCTCAGATCTGTGAGTCAGGCTCTTCTCAGGGCCCCTGGAGTTGTGATTCTTGCTCCAGACTCTCCATCATTGGCTCTCCTGCTCTAATTCATCCTGCAGGTGAGAAATTCCCATGCCATTTTCCTCTGGCCAGGCTCAAGGTACTTGCTGACCCCCTCTGGGTCCACCTGCCTGCAGCCCCAGTGGCCATGGGCTCAGGAGGACAATAAGCAGGTGCATTGCAGAAGGAAGGGGAAGACAAGGCCGTTCTCCCAGAGCCCTCCAACCGGTGGGAAAATATGTTAGCGGACCTAATCTCCCAATAGCACTCAACACAGCTGACCATTCATTTTCTCCTTGAAACACTTTCTTCCTTTGGATTCAAGACACGGCCAGCTCATGGTTTCCTGCTATCTCTGCAGGTATTCTTTTTCTCTCTCCTAGTCCATCCAGCCACGACAAGTGGGAGAGCCTCGGGATCCGTCCCAGGTCCTCCTTTCTTACTGAGCTCTGTCTCAAGGAGTCTTCAGCAATCTCACCCCTACCGCCAATTTGTCGCTGACTCACAAATTCCCGTCTCCAGCCCAGAGCGAGAGCCCCCAGCCAGTGTACCAAACCCACCGTGTCCCGAACTGAATTCATAACTTCTCAGCCACACCTGGCCCTCTTCCTGTCTGTCCCATCTCCGGAGGCGCCCACAGCATCCAGCTTTACAAAACAGAAACCTCGTCTTCGACAACGACCCCTTCCTTTCCCTCATCCCCACACTGAGTCTGTCACCGTGTCCTGTCGATTTCAGTCCCTGGTTATCTCTCAAAGCAATCCACTTCTTTCCATCGCCACTGTCACCAGCTTTACCTCTTCCCTGGTCTACAGCAAGCACGCTTACTGCCTGCCATGTGCCCATTCGTGGTCCCTCAGTACTCTCTGGACACAGCGGCAAGAGTCCTCCTGAGAAAACATGGGCCACACCACCTTCCGCTCAACACTCTCCACCAGCTTCCCAGTGCTCTCAAGGGAAAGTATTTTTTTTTTTTTTTTTTTGTGGTATGCGGGCCTCCCTCTGTTGT
>NW_021158900.1:0-1186 GCF_002837175.3 Physeter macrocephalus | reverse complement strand
GTTCTTCTGGCTGGTCTAAGAATTAAATTGACCTGAGGCAGATTAACAGAAAAAAATCAAACAAAAATTTAATAACATGTATAGATGGGAGAGACTCAGAAAAACTGAGTCACTCCCTGAAATGGTGCAAGCCCTCGCCTTAAGTATCATCTTAGACATATCATCCTAGAAAAATGAACTGAAATTCCAAATATGAGGCTTGGGATCTAAGGACCACATATTATGGCATGGAGGGAATGAGTCGGAGAGGGAAGGGACTTCTTGGGGTCTGGAGTATTCTCAGAAACATCCAGAAAAGAGTAACTGCCACGACAAGGCACGTCACTTTGGAACTTGGCTACAAAATGATACCAAGGGGCAAAATACAGGAAGATTGTGAGACCTGTGTTCTACCCTTGGCTCTGTGGCTGTCCCTCTTTCTGTCACTCAGGCAAGTCACACCCCCTTTTTGAAAAGTTGTTGCGTCTTTTGTCAAAGTACAGGGTTGGACAAAAAGATCATTGTTACAAAGAGGCAGTTTCACATGATAGTTCAGAACCTGGGTTCTGGGGTGAGAAGCCCAGGTTCAAACCTAATATAATACATATTATCTCTGTGACTTTTCCTTACATTTTAAAAAGAGGATAAATAAAAGAGCCCCTTTCATGGGGTGGTTTTGAGACTTAAATGAGATGCTAAGTATAAAGCACTTGGTAGGATGCTGGACTGATTGTGTGTGCCTGGTGAATGTCATCTGTTGCTAATAAATACTTTTCGGTAGAAGAGGGGAATCCACGAACAGACCAGATTTGGGATCCACCAGAAAAGCATCCTATATCTGCTGAGATATCCTGTATCTCAGGTCTAGATGGGGCAACCTTACCACTTAGCCTAGAAAAGTCCCTGCCTCCCTGGGAGAGCCCTGGAGAGGGACAACGAGATCATGGTGGATCCAATACCTAAGAAACGCCCCACGTGTGTCTGGGCGTTTCATGTCATCTTTACATGAAGATGAGTATCATACTAGACAGCCGTGTGTACCACTTAGAGAACGGTCCTGAGCGAGCACCTGGCATTGAACGGAAGGAAAGACTGATTTGTCATTGAATTCATTCAGCCTAAAGCAGGGGGTAAGAGCCGGCATTAAAACTGGAATTTAAGGGGCTTCCCTGGTGACGCAGTGGTTGAGAGTCCGCCTGCCGATGCA
>NW_021158899.1:0-1186 GCF_002837175.3 Physeter macrocephalus | reverse complement strand
GATCTAGTTCCCTGACCAGGGGTCGAACCCGGGCCCCCTGCATTGGGAGCACAGAGTCCTACCCACTGCACCACCCGGGAAGTCCCTGAGAAAGCAGTTTGAAAAAGTTAGTAAACTGATTTTCCCCTCAAGCCGCCCGAGGGAGCGTGGTCCTGCCGCCACCTTGATTTTGGCCCAGTGAAATTGATTTTGCACCTCTGACTCCCAAAACAGTAGGAGAATAAACGTGTGTTGTTTGACAGCAGCAAGAGGCACTTAAAACAGTGCCAGGGACACAGGAGGTACATTTAACTGCCACTATTATATTGCTGTTACTTGAAAGACCCTTGACCACATAATACCAGCTGATCGCCTATGAACATGACATGAATATTTGCTAACTTATTGGTTAAAGGGACACTTTTTTCATTTGCATCACAGTTCTAAAAGGTAAGGGCCTTTGTTTATACTCACATTACAGAAAGAGAAAACAGGCTCAGTGAGGCTTCTCTGTGCAAGGTGTCACAGCTGCTAAGTGGCTGGGTTGATGTCCGATAACAAATGACCACAAACTGTGTGACTCCGAATAGCAGAAATATATTCTTTCGCACTTCTGGAGGCCAGAAGTCTGAAATCAAGGTGTCAGCTGGGTTGGTTCCTTCTGGAGGCCCTGCCTCTCTCCCAGCTTCTGGAGGCTGCCGGCAATTCTTTGCATCCCTTGGCTTGTAGACGCATCACTCCAGCCTCTGCCTCAGCCTTCACCAGGGCTTCCTCTCCGTGACTCTGTGTCTTCTCCTTTTCTGTCTCTTATAAGGACATCTGTCACTGGATTTAGGGCCCGCCCTAATCCAGAATGATCTCAACTCGAGATTCTTACTTTCACTACATCTGCAAAGACCCTTATTCCCCATAAGGTCACATTTTGAGGTTTTGGGTGGACATATCTTGGGGGCCACAATTCAACCGCTACAGTGGCAGGGTCACAGTTTGAACCCAGGGACTTCCCTGGTGGCTCAGTGGATGAGACTCCGTGCTCCCAATGCAGGGGGCCCGGGTTTGATCCCTGGGCAGGGAACTAGATCCCACCTGCATGCCACAACTAAGAGTTCACATGCCACAACTAAGGAGCCCTCGTGCCGCAACTAAGGAGCTCGCGAGCTGCAACTAAGGAGCCCGCCTGCCACAACTAAGACCCAGTGCAACCAAA
>NW_021158898.1:0-1186 GCF_002837175.3 Physeter macrocephalus | reverse complement strand
CCGCAACGGGAGAGGCCACAACAGTGAGAGGCCGGCATACCGCAAAAAAAAATAATAATAAAAAAAAATTAAAAAAATTAAAAAAATAAAATAAAATTAAAAAAAAGGTGAACTCAGAAAAACAGTAGAATGATGGGAAGGTGGTGAAGATGGGCAGAAGTTGGTCAAAGGGTACAAACTTCTAGCTATTAGCTAAATAAATTCTGAGGATCTAATGTACAGCATGGTGATTATAGTTAATTATACTCTAATACATACTCGAAAGTTGCTAAGACAGTAAGATCTTAAATGTTTTCACCACAGGGGAAAAAATGGTAATTATGTGACAAGATGGAGGTGTTAGCTAATGCCATGATGGTAATCATTTTGGAATATCTAAGTGTATCAAATCAACAAGCTATATACCTTAAACTTATACAATGTTGTTATACACAATAAATCTGGGGAAAAAATTAAATAGACTGAACCTACCAAGTGTTGGCAAAGATATGGAGGAACTGGATCTCCTATACACTGCTGGTTGGAGTGTAGACTAATGCAACTACTTTGGAATATATTTGGTAATTTCTTCAAAACTCAATAATACACTTAAAATATAACACAGCTAATCCACCCCTGGGTATTTATGAAAGCATCTATCCATACAAATAATTGCACACAAATATTCACAGTATCTTCAATAGCCACAAACTGGAAATAACTGAAACGTCAATAAATAAGAGAAAAGATAAACAAAATTTTATATATCCGTATAGTGAAATAATAATCAACAATAAAGAAGAACAAGCTATTGATCTATGCATCAATATGGTTGTTGTGTTTGTTTTTTCATTTGTTTGTTTTCAGTAATTCTACATCCCCTGAATCAGGAAAAGCATCTCAGTGGTTTACCTCCAAGATTCTTTCCATGGGAAACTATGGGAGCCCTTCAGTCTATTTCCAGCTCTTACCTTTCCATTCTCATTCTGGTTCTTGAAGATACCCGTCTCCATAATCCATCGCAGTTTACTCACCTGGAACAGACATAATGAGAAGCCCTATAACACTAGAGTTTTCCCCAACTTGGGCAAGTTTTTGATAGTTTTCTACTTGAAGGCAGGGAACTGGATTGTACAATGCTTTGAATTTCCTGCCAGCTCTTGATCCATTCCTCTAGTAGTGAATCCTGTTACTTGTCAGCTCATTG
>NW_021158897.1:0-1187 GCF_002837175.3 Physeter macrocephalus | reverse complement strand
AAGAATCTCAATTTATTGAGAAAAGGACAAGGAATCAATTATTCGTCACTGTATAATAAATACTTTATTTTACAAATAAATTTCAACTAAACAATTCCATTTGTACAGGAAATACACTTTAAGAAGATGAAATAAAAAGAAAAACAAAAAAAGTATCTTCAGCAAGCAAAAAAAAGGCTTTATTTAGCTAATGTGTTTTTAGAGGGAATAAATCTTTCACCAGCCTTTCATAAAAGCCTGTAGTGGAGAGCATACAAGGCAAAAGAATCAGTCAAGATTTGTAGCTCTTAAGGATGTACTGAAATTTATTAGAAAGTAGGTGCCACCTTTAAAAGTGAAGACTAATGCCAATTGGCTTCCCTGTTGTGCCGTCAGATGAGAAATATGTAAACACTCTGTATATTTTCCCTTGGTTTTGAGACTGACACAATACATAGGTCAGTAAAGTCAACACATCTAAATTGTTAAAAGATTTTTTTCTGTGTCTTCTGGGAATGGTAAAACAGGATACAGTCTTTTATTCTCATTTCCCTTCATGAAATGTACCCTCTTCTTTTTGGAACACATGATAGTTTCTGTGCATACAGATAGGTCCTAACAATGCTTCTCTGACATTTAAGCATTTCACCTTCTATGCAGTACAGCCTGTTTGTCCTTTTAAACTTGGCTGCTGGGCCAAATGCAGAGGAACCACTGTGTGACTTTTTGCTTATCTTCTGTACCCAAGCCTACAAAGTTAGTGCTTGAGTGTGTCGGGTATCACCTAGGGACTTAAGAACGAGGATTTTTACAGTTAACCCAATCCCATGGCCTGTACTACGCTGCCTTTGATTTGAAGGCAGTTTAGTTAACTACCAAGACTGCCTACTACATTAATCGGAATCAAGTTCACCTGAGATGTGGGCACACAATAATTGCTAGTTTTCTGCGTAGTGGCTTTAGGCATACTCCATTACATGCTGGAGTAAATTTGCCAGTGGGAAATAGCAATGTTTTGCTTCTTGTGTATGCTGCTTCTGCAGAGCTGGTTTTTTATTTTTAACCTTTTATTTGGAAGTAATTTCAACCTTTCAAAAAAGTTGCAAGAATAAGTAAAGTTCAAGAGGGGTGGGATGGGGAGGGGGGGAGGGAGACGCAAGTGGGAGGAGATATGGGGATATATGTATATGTACAGCTGATTCACTTTG
>NW_021158896.1:0-1188 GCF_002837175.3 Physeter macrocephalus | reverse complement strand
GGGCGGGCAGAAGTGGGAGAGGGCCGGTACCAGGGCTCCAGGCCCTACTTACTGGATGTGCAGGAGCACGTGGTGGACTTTGATTTTCAGCCAGGTACAGATCTTGCTGAGAGAGACAGAGACAGAGAGAGAACCTGGGCCCACGTTTCACACACTGAGCAGCCTGTCAGACAGCTCGGAGGAGACCTGCAGTCCCAGCCCCCCTTGCCTCCTTTCCATCAGGGGCCCCACAGGCCACCCCCACCCCTTGCCTCTCCCTCTGCCCAAGGTGAGCATGTCGCCCCTGCTGCAACATCACTCCTCCAACCCCCACTGGTTTGGCCCAGGCACGGGCTGGCCTCTCCCTTAGTAGAAACCGGTGAGTCAGGCTGAAGAGCCCAAGGTCAGATATCGTTAAGTATTAACCAGATTCTAGCCTGGTTTTCATTCCAGGCCAGGTCCAAACAGGCAGAGGCTGGGGGCCCTGAATGCTTGTACGCTGCAGTCTTGGCCTCAAGAGTGCAGGCCACATGCTGACTGCAGGGTTCGCTAAGCAATCGGAACGTCTGGTGGGAATTCAAAGTGGGTTTCCAACCAGGAAAGAGGCTAAGGGAGAAGGCAGCAAGGGCTACTCACTATGTGTTTTCATCCCATATCCTGTTGGCTACTGTATAAAACACCTGTCAACCAAATGGGTATAGGGTTAGCCCCAACTCCAGCCACCCCATTCCGCCCGCCACCCGCGTCCACACACCTGTGGGCAGGGCTGGCCAGCAAGAGGGAGTCACCTGCTCACTGGCCAAAGGGCCGATGTGGAGGAGAAGGCTGTGGGAGACCTGCCCCACCACGAGGGACAGGTGCAGAACCTCAATGGTCAGCTGGGTCACAGCGATGGGGTAGTAGTTGTTATTGGAGATGCTCAAGATATTCTGGCGAGGAAGACAGGGAAAGGAAGGGGTGAGGGTAGCACCATCCTTGGCAAGAAGAAGTCAGACAGTTTCAAAACCCCGCGGCCTGATTGAGCCCCACCCCCAATGTGGGCCTCAGCTGCCGAGGCCCCAGTGCCAGGAGCCCCTCCGAGGGGCTCTTAATGGCGAGGGGTCACCTTTCCCTAAGACATGAAGCTGGCTCAAAATCCAGTCTCACCCTGCAAGGCTCTCTCTGTTCAGTCCTGCCCACCCAGGGAGTCTCAGGCACACCACCCCGACT
>NW_021158895.1:0-1188 GCF_002837175.3 Physeter macrocephalus | reverse complement strand
CAAACTTACACAGAGAGTAAGCAATAAGGTTGAGATATAAACCAGGTTGCCTGACTCCAAGACCTAGACACTTTTCCACTCTATGCATTCATTAATTCATTTGATTCAACAAGTATTTATTGGGCATCTACTATGTATGCAAGGCACCGTTCTCGGAGGTAGAGATAGATACAGCAGTGAACCAAACAGACACAAATCCCTTTGCTCATGAAACCGACGTTCTAGTTACAGGAGCATCAAGAAAAGCTTCTGGCCTTTCAAGGTGAGGCTGGTCACCCATCCCACCTGCTTGACCAAGGTGGGGCAAGTACCTGATTGGAGTTGGAGTTGGAGCTGGACATGGCTAGGGTAGTGGGCAGGGGAAAGGATCAGGACCAAAACTATGAAAAGATGAATACAAAGCTGTCTGCTGAGAGAAGTGGGGAATGGCCTCAGAAACAACAGAGCAGAACCTCAGTGCCCCTGGGCCTTGGATTCCCTGAGGACTGTTTTTTCTCTGAGGTCAACAATGCCCAGAGCTAAAAGCAGGTATTTCCATGCATGAAGACTCTGACTACACTGTGGACAGAGCCTTGTTTGGGGCCCCCAAACTAGGGCTCCCCGAACCTCCAGGTAGAAAGAATCAGGATGAAGGTGATACATACACCTGACTCTGCACGGCTGCCTTCGGTGGATATTTGGGTGGGCCCAGGCGCCCTCTTGTGGCTTCCCTTGTCTATGCATGGACCCTTCATGTGTCCCTGTGGTTGGAGGGGCTGTCCGTGCCTAGACCCTTTCTCTGTTTCCAGCCTGGACCCTTTCCCCTATTCCCAGCTTTTCCTGCCTCCAGCTGAGGCCTGAAAAACTTACTCAGTTTTCTCATCTTTTACTGTGTAGACCTTGGAACACAAAACTTGGGTGCCTACAGCCCTTTGATGCTATCAGCGGGCACAGCCATGTGGTGGTGTAGCACATAGGCACACCATTTGGTTCAAATGCTGACTGTATCCATCACTTAGGAGCAATTGTACAGCCTTGCTGGGCCTTACTTTTCTCATTTAAAAAATGAAGATCATAATGTTTCTACCTTAAAGAGCTATGAGAATTAAATGCGATAATACTCATTGGCCAATTTATCTGTTAAAGCCACAGTACCATTCCTGTTCTACATACACACACACACACACACACACACACACACACACACAC
>NW_021158894.1:0-1188 GCF_002837175.3 Physeter macrocephalus | reverse complement strand
CCCTGCATTGGCAGGGGGATTCTTAACCACTGCGCCACCAGGGAAGCCCAGAAAATATCAGTAACTTTTAAAGGAGAAGTCACTGTTGTAACTCCAGCATCAGGACACTTTCTGATATTGTCAGCTTTCTCCTTTGCCCCCGCCTACCCTCAAGTTGAGATACTTGGCCTTGACCTAATCTCTTCACTCTCAAGGTACAGAAACACATGACTGAATCTTTATTTTGGCTGTGGAATCAGGACCACGATTCAGGTCTAAGTGCCCTGTAAGGAAGGGGCGTGAAGTTGATCCAGGTGTGGACTGTGGGCAAGGTCACCTGAGCAATTGATGGTCAGCAGTGGCTTGCCATCATCTTCATGGCACATTACCAACAGATATTTAGCGTGAGCACTTACTATGGGTAAAACTTATGAGAGCTTCGGGGCACTATGCTAGGTGGCCTTTGTGAGCTTGAGGCTGGATGTCTGCAACACACTTTGAGGAGCCATCTGGAAGCTACAGATCACGCACCGTCGGGCCACTTGATGGTTGAGAGGCACAAGCTCTAAGGAATAAAATTATAAATTGCTCAGAGTTGTATTCTACATTTCCCTTTGGCTACCTGTTTGTTTCTCAGTATAATGTGAGGTGTTGACTATGGCCCACAATAATCTGGGTGGTTTCGGGTACTGAGCTGTCTTATGAATTACCTTTCTCTCTAACTTCCTTGTGGTTAAGATTGGCAAGCATAGTTTAGGATTATAATTGCTGAATTTCAACGACAGAAAGAGTACTCTGTAATGAAAGATACTTATGTGTCATAAACATCCTGATTTGATAAAACATTAGTTTTCCTTACGAAAAGGTCATAATGGGCATGCAATTTTTTATGTTCAGTTTTTTTTTTCTTAAATGTAGTTTTTTCTAGAAGGGGAAATGTTGGAGGAGACATATTATTTCAACTCTTTATGGGCATACATTAAAAAAAATCTGGGCATGTCTGTGAAATCTTAATTGTATACTGAATTATTGCCAAATTCTAGTTTATTAGGAAGTGTGAGTTATGGCTAAATTATTAATAGAAGTTAAAAGCTAATTATTTAAATTACAGTTGGACTTAGTTGAATATTAAAAAGGGCATTTCTTCAAATTGTATTTCCATATTACTTTAAAAATAGCCTAATATAAATGACCCAAATAGGCACACAT
>NW_021158893.1:0-1188 GCF_002837175.3 Physeter macrocephalus | reverse complement strand
CTCAGTAAGCAGGGGTGGGAGCGTGGATGACCTATTGCTGAAGCTGTGTTGCTCTACAACAGCAGAGGGCGGGAGTTGTGACAGAGACCACAGGTCCCTCAAAGCCTAAAACGGCCCATAGTTTATGGGAAAAGTGTGCCGACCCTGCCCTGGAAGACAATGGTCGTAGCATCCACAACAGCGTGCCTGGGGGCACCCTCAGCCCAGCCAACGCCTGTGCACTACCTGTCGCCCCCATTTAATGCCCTCGCCACCCCTAAGAGGGAGAGACTTCAACATTCCCATTTTACAGATGAGAAAACAGAGGCTCGATTTGCCTTTAATAACTAATCAAGTGTGATGGAGCCGGCTTTCAACCCCAGTGTTCTGATTTCAAAGCCGCATCTCAACCCAGATTTCTAGAAGGCAGGGGGGTCCAGGCACTGGGGACCCTCCCTCTTCCACACTTAGAGTCGTGCTCCAGGGCCCACCTCCCAGAGGCTGCGGGATGCACACATCTGATCCACTTATTCTGCACCTGCTCAGCCCTCGGCTGCCGCCCTCCTGCTGCTGACGCTTCAGCCAGCCGAGGCTGTACAGGTGACTCATCACCACCTGCCCGCCCTGCCCTCCTGTGGGGCAGCCCCTCCTCACCTCATCATTCTAAATCCTTAGCTCACAAATCTGCAGAACTGCATTAAAAGAGCCCTGCTCGCCTGTGTGGAGGCCTTGATAAGGGGAAGGGAGGGGGAGTTTGGGGTGGCCTCTTATACTGCAGGTGACACATGAAAGGGACAGTACTTATGTCCATAATGCGACTCGATTTGAAGCTAAAAGCTTGTTCCCGGAGAGAAATAAAAGCTGACAGGCTGAGGGTACAAGGCTGCTGAGAAAGGGGTTTGACTATGGGATTGCAAATGTAATTTAATAATTTAAAAAAAATCAGCCCCCTGGATGATGACAATTTGCCCTTTAAGGCTGAAATTGGCCACCTAACCCCCTGGGCCCCGCCCTCAATTCCCAGATGTGACTGTCCGGGCATTGGGGGGCCTTAACTGGGGGTGCTGTCCTCTCAGCCATGGGCACACCTGTCCACGTGTGCACCCATGGACTGTGGTCCCCAGGGGTCAGGGCACGCCTGATGCCAGGCACTGGAGACTCAGGTCATAAGGAAGGAATGACACGTCTGTGGGGTCACCTGTGTGCCCT
>NW_021158892.1:0-1188 GCF_002837175.3 Physeter macrocephalus | reverse complement strand
TAGTGTAACGGGAAGTACATATAATAAAAATAAAAAGGTTTATGATTCTCACTGATTGTGCCAAGGGTATGATGCCGTATGAAATAGATGCCCTATTCTTTTGATTCTGTTGCACCAGAATCATCATTTTTTAGTATTTGAAAGTTGCTAGACAAATAAATTTAAATTCTTGGGTGTTGGAAGCTATTTGGATTAGTGAGTTTAGGGTCAGTGAATCCTGGAGGGAAATCAAGGTTATTAGTTTATAAAACCAATGTTACATGTATACATGTGTATCTAGTGTTTTGCAAGAAATTTAATATCTTGGTAAACAGTTGGATCAATGTATAACAAAATCATACATTAATCTCTTGGTGGAGCCTAAAAGTCTTTAAGTTTTAAAATTACCTGTTTTGTTTTACTGCTTTGGTAGGTAACTACACAGTATAGCCCACGAGTCTTTGCACATCCAGTATTCTGAACGGTAGGAGTGGCTCAGAAGAAAACATCTAATTACTGTAATAAAGTTGTTCAGGTGGCATATTGCTAACTACCTAGGCATGTAGGATTTGAAATAGTAATAGAAATGGCATTCTATATGTGGGATGGTGGTATTTAATAATGCTTTTTTCAAAAAAATTAACTTTTTAAGAGCAGTTTTAGGTTCACAGCAAAGCTGAGTGGAAAGTACAGGTTCCATTATACCCTCCTGCCCCTAAACAGCCAGTCTCCCCCACTCAACAGTGGCACATTTTTTGTAGTCCATGGATGTTGACACATCATTACCCAAAATAGCAAAGTTTTTGAAGCTGGTGAGGGGAATAGGAAGATCCCTCCGTAGGTATATGGAGGGGAAAGAAGCAGTGTTTGGGCTGTACGTGTCCTCTGCAGACATGTTTGTTTTCAGTCCTGGAAATTCACTGTCCACATAGTTTCCGAATGTGGCCAGAGGACCAGAGGACAGGGAAATGTATGAGAGAGTTTGGAGGGGGGAGGACATCTGGGAACATGGTAGAGAACTAAAGCAAAGGGGATAAACAAAAAAAGCACGCTGTCGGGTGACAGTTACAGCTGTCAGATTGCTAGGGAGTAAATTGGGATAATCATTTTGCCTTCACAGGATTGTAAGGATTAAAACTGAGCATGAGAGGGCTTCCCTGGTGGCGCAGTGGTTGAGAGTCCACCTGACGACGCAGGGGACACGGGTTC
>NW_021158891.1:0-1188 GCF_002837175.3 Physeter macrocephalus | reverse complement strand
AATGCCAGCATCTAGGATGGTGATTGCCTGTGGAGGGAGGGATGGGGATGCCGGCAGGGGAGGGTGTACAGGTGCTTAACTGTGGAAATGTTTACTTTCTTAAGCTGGCTTCTTGATACACAGGTGTTCCTTGTATCATCCTTTCTATCAGTACTTGTCTAGGTCTTAAGTGTTATATAACAGAGTTTTTGAAAAGGACGTCAGTGAGGCCTCGTTCCCTTATTCCTGCCATCGATGAGATGCCTGACAGCTGGTGGGGAGAGAAGCTGCCTCCCTCTCTTGAGAGAATCTTGCTGCTTTCGTGTCCCCAGCGGCCCTGGACACTCTGTCTCTCTCCCTCTTCCGGTTGGTCTGCTGAGCTCACAGTGACCCAACCTGGACAAACCTGTTAGGCCCCTGCAGCACCTGGAGAAACCGCCCCCTTCCCCGAGGAGAGGCGGCTGCGCTCAGCCCCGCGGAGCAGGGCCTTCCTGATGAGGCTTTGTCCTGTGAGGTTGGGGCTGAGAGCTGCTCCAGCAGCCTTGAATCCTGTCCTGTAACCCATTGACCATGAGGACTGACTCACCTGGAGCTGGTGGTGCCAGGCAGCTTCCTGAGCACTTTCTGTATCACCGTTTATTTAACGTCACAGCAGCCGCTGAGGCAGGTGCCGTGATTCTCCCATTTGACACCTGGGGAGGCTGAGGCATAGGAGAGTGAGGTGATTTGCCCGAGTTCACCCACCTTTTAAACGGCGAGGACACACTTCAGACCAGGCAGGGTGGCTCTAAGCCGGACCCCGCGTGGGGAGAGGAGGGCTGGGTGGGCAGGGAGGCCATGGGCTGGCTCCTCCTCAGCTGTACCCCAAGCTTCCGTCTCCCCACTCCCCAAGGGGAGCTCAGAATCGGGGGGCCAGGGGACGGAGCCCACTCATCTTTGGGCACTATGGCTGTGGAGCCCTGACTGGCCACCTGTCAGCTGTGTCCCCTCCAGGGTTTTGCCTCCAGAACAGGTGAGTGCAGTTCTGCCGGGCTCCCTGCTGGACCCGGGGAGGTCATGGTCGTGGGTGTCCTGTCCCCTCCTCCAGCTCAGTTTTCCCAGCTGGCCCAGCTGAACCCCCAGGAGCGTCTGAGCCGGGAGACGGCCCTCCAGCAGAAGCAGGTGTCCCTGGAGGCCTGGCTGCAGCGCGAGGCCCAGACGCTGCAGCAG
>NW_021158890.1:0-1188 GCF_002837175.3 Physeter macrocephalus | reverse complement strand
AATAAAATAAAAAGTTCTCATCACAAGAAAAAAAACCCTGTAACTCTGTGAGGTGATGGATGTTAAGTAAACCTATTGTGGTAAACATTTTGCAGTATATACATATATCCAATCATTAATTTGTACACTTTAAACTGATATAATGTTATATGTCAATTATATCTCAATAAAGCAGAAAATATCAAAAATTAAAAAAAGAAAAATACGATGGGTTTAACTACATCAACATGAAGATTTCTATTTGGTTAAAAAAAACCCAAAACTCTTAGACAAAGTTAATCTACAGAAGAATACAGGCTGTGGGAAGATAGTCATAATGCCAAAAACAGGCAAGGTAGATTACTTTCTAGAATAGGAGTCAACAAAATTTTTCTGTAAAGGGCCAGATAGTAAATATTTTTGGCTATGTGGGCCATAAGGTCTGCTGCAAATGGTATGAAAGCAGCCCTAAACAGTACATAAATGAATGGGCGTGGCTGTGTTCTAATAAATTAGAATTTCGTATAATTTTGCTCACATCACACAATGTTTTTCTTCTTTTCACATTGTTCAACCATTTAAAAACATAAAAACCATTCTTAGCTCATGGGCTATATAAAAACAGGCAGTGGGTTGGATTTGGCCCTGCAGGCTGTAGTTTGCCATCCTCTATTCTGAAATATGCCAGGAACATCTCAAACTTGCCCAAAGAAAAATGGACAAAGGCTACAACTAAGCAACTCACCAAGCATTCTTGTTAAACTTATATGGTGATGCTCAACCTCACCAGGAATCAAAGGAATGCAAATTAAAACGAGATATGAAACGAACACAACATTGTAAAACAACTCCACCCCAATTAAAAAAAAAATACAAGAACAAAAAAAACAAGCAGATACCACCTTGCACCTGTGTCAGATGGGCGAAAAATCAGAAAGATAGGTAAAACTGTATGTTAGTGCAGATGTAGGGAAGTGGGCACTTCAGGCCCAAGCATGGCTGGTGGGAACGTGGACAGGGAGACCTCTTCCGAAGAGGATAAGACAAAGTCTGGAGTGAAGTTGTACATTCCCTGTGACCCAGCAACCCCACCAGAGGGGACGTGTGAGGATGGCGCCATACTGTTCAAAGCGGCCAGGAGCTGGAAGTAACCCAGGGGCCCACCAAGGAGGGGATCAGATAAGAAAGTGTAGCACATACCTAGGGCAG
>NW_021158889.1:0-1188 GCF_002837175.3 Physeter macrocephalus | reverse complement strand
TTTTTTTTTTTTTTGGCCTCAAGGCATCTGGGAACCCACCAGAGATTGAACCCATGGCCCCTGCAGTGGAAGCCAGGAGTCTTAACCACTGGACCACTAGGGAAGTCCTTCCTCTGCCCATTTTTTAATTGGGTTCTTTTCTCTTTTTGTTTTTGGGTTGTAAGAGTTCTTTATACGTATATTCTGGATACTAAATCTTTATCAGACATATGATTTGCAAATATTTTTCTCATTCTATAGGTTATCTTTTCACTTTCTTGATAATGTTTTTCCTGCACAAAATTTTTAATTTTGATGAACTCCACTTTAACTGTTTTTTATTTTGTTGTTCCTGCTTTTAGTGTCAAATAATCCATTGCCAAATTCAAGATCTTGAAGATTTTCCCCTGATTTCTTCTAAAAGTTTTATAGATTTTGCTCTTATATTTAGATCCATGTTGAGTTAACTTTGTTTATGGAGTGAGATAGGGGTGGAACTTCATTCTTTTGCATGTGGTTATACAGTTGTCCCAGCACCATTTGTGAAGAGACTCTTCTATACTTATGGAATGGTCTTGGCACTCTTGCTGAAAACCAACTGACCATAGATGTTTGGGTTTATTTCTGAACTCTCAATTCTATTCCATTGGTCTGTTTGTCTATCTTTATGCCAGTATGATACTGCTTTAAATTACTATAGCTTTGTAGTACATTTTGAAATTGGGAAGTGTGCATTCTCCAACTTTGTTCTTTTCTTACAAGATTGTTTTGGCTATTCTGAGTCCTTGAGATTCCATACGAATTTGAGGATTGACTTTTCCATTTCTGCAAAAAAAGCCATCATAATTTTAGTAGGGATTGCCTGAATCTGTGGTTAGCTTTAGGAGTTTTGTCATCTTAACAATATTAAGTTTTGCAACACATGAACATGAGATATTTTTTCATTTATTTAGGTCTTCCTTAATTTATTTGAGCAATGTTTTATAATTTCCAGTGTATCGCTCTTTCACCTCCTTGGTAAAATTTATTCCTTGCTAGTATATTCTTTTGGATACTATTGTGAATGGAATTATTATATTTCATTTTTGGATTGCTCATTGCTGGTTGTATTAATCATGCCTTTTATTTTCTGTAATTCAGATGATTTGACATCTGAGGCCTTGCTGACCCTGAAGAGACTGCCTCCCCCAGTGCTTGCCAATCCCTAGA
>NW_021158888.1:0-1189 GCF_002837175.3 Physeter macrocephalus | reverse complement strand
CGGACGCGCAGCCACTGCGCCACCAGGGAAGCCCCAAATTTTTGCCTTTGAAAAAGACACTTTATATCTCTGAGCCTTTAGTTTCCTCTCTGTGTAGCAAAGCTGAAGATACTAGCTTGTCATTTGCTCTGAAACCTTAGGTGAAATAGGAGATGAATTCGTTTTTATTAATAATAGAGAAAAACAAAGATGGATGTAGAGAAATTACCAAGGTCTTGAGCTGTATCGACTAATTGGTTATTTATTGGGGGTAGTAAAGAAAAAGAGACCAAAGGAGTTGAATTTACCATGAGGGAAAGGGCCAAGCACAGGGGGACTGGCAGGGTGCTGAGCAGCCACAGCTTCAGGCTGGCCATCAAGAGAACCAAAACCACTTTCAAACCAACATCCCAATCCAGGACCCAAGTGAAAACACAGAGTGTTGACAGCAAGTCCTGGTTTCACCACCGTAGTCACACACAAGGCCACCTTCTCCCACTAAAGGGCCTGCTCTTCTGGGTGGAAATGGGCTCAGAACACCGTTAGGCATTGGGGGGAGGGGCCTGATTGCAGGGGGCAAAGGGGAAGGGTCATCATTTGAGTGAGTGGTACCCACTCCCGGGAGGCAGTTGCAGACCGGCTGCAGACATTATGATACTTCCCGCCTAAACACTTCAACACTTGTCCCCAAGGAATAGGAGTATTCTGCTTAACCCGAGTACCATTATCAGAGCGAAATTAACAGTAAATCCCTAATAGTATCTAATATTTAGCTCATTTTCAAATTTCCCAATTATCTCCAAAATCTCTTTTAGAGCTGTTTTTCTTTTCTTTCTTTCTTTTTAAAAACTATGATCCAGGCAAGATTAATGCCTTGCATTTGGTTTGTAAATGACAAAATTAATCTAGATGCTCTCTAGCAGTCTGTTCAAAATGTTATGTTTCCATCCTAGTTTTTCCAAAGATTGGCTGCTCCTCCAGGACTTGCAACGAGAGAAGGTCTAGAATGCAGGTCCTTTAAACCTTCTGCCTGGCTTCCCCTCTCTCCACATGGCCTCCCCCCTCTGAAGATAAGCAAATACTCTTGAGTAACTCTTCCTTCAATATCCAACAAGAATCTCCAGTAAGCCCTCATTCATTCATTCATTCACTCAAGAAATATTTGTTGAAAGCCACAGTGTCCTTAGCACTATTCTAGATCCTGGGTATG
>NW_021158887.1:0-1189 GCF_002837175.3 Physeter macrocephalus | reverse complement strand
CAGTATTAATTCTTCCAGTCCATGCACATGCTATATTTTTCCATCTTTTTGGGTTGCCTTCAACTTCTTTCACCAATGGCTGATAGATTATTATTTTTTTTTTTTTTTTGTGGTATGCGGGCCTCCCTTTGTTGTGGCCGCTCCCGTTGCGGAGCACAGGCTCTGGACGCGCAGGCCCAGCGGCCATGGCTCACGAGCCCAGCCACTCTGCGGCCTGTGGGATCCTCCCAGACCGGGGCGCGAACCCGGTTCCCCTGCATCGGCAGGCGGACGCGCAACCACTGCGCCACCAGGGAAGCCCCTATCTTATTATTTTTGATGTGATTACATATGGTATAGTTTTTTTAATTTGCCTGGGTGACAGCTTTGAGTTTCATTGTTTCTTCTTTTTCTAATTCCTTCAGGTGTAATGTTAGGTTGTTTATTTGATATTTTTCTTGTTTCCTACGAATAAGCTTGTATCACTATAACTTTTCCCTGTGAACTGCGTTGGCTGTGTCCCATAGATTTTGGATAATTGTGTGTTCATTTTTGTGTGTGTGTGTGTGTGTGATTATTTAAGTTGCTGAGCTCTTAATTTCAAATGGACACTAACAACCTTGCATTGTTACTCTCCTCCCCCACAGTTACTGAATTTGACCTTATATTTTACATCTACTTGTTTTGTGTGTCCCTTAACTTCTTATTGTGAATATAGATGATTTTATTACTGTTTTCTTTCATCCTTCCTATTAGCTGTGTACGTCGTTGATTTACTACCTTTGTTGAATATTTGCCTTAACCAATGAGGTTTTTCCTTTAGTAAGTTTCGTTTCCTAATTTTTATGTTTCAGTCGTGAGCTTTTCTTTTTCACAAAGAAAAAACCCTTTTAGATTTCTCATAAAGCTGGTTTGGTGATGCTGAGCTCTTTTACTTTTGCTTCTCTGTAAAACTTTAGATCTCTCCATTAAATCTGAAGGAGAGCCTTGCTGGGTAGTTTTTTTGGTCATAGGCTTTTCCCTTTCATGACTTTAAATATACCATGCCACTCCCTTCTGGCATGCAGAGGTTACCCTGAAAAGTCAGCTGATAACTTTCTGCAAGTTCCCATGTTTGTAACTTGTTGCTTTTCCTTTGCTCCTTTTTTATTTTATTTATTTATTTTTTTTGCGGTACACAGGCCTCTCACTGTTGTGGCCTCTCCCGTTG
>NW_021158886.1:0-1190 GCF_002837175.3 Physeter macrocephalus | reverse complement strand
AAAAAAAAAAAAAAAAAAAAGGGAGGGGGGAAGGGGGACAGGTTCCGAGCCTCAAAAAGTGCCTTGTGACGAGGGAGTAAGATCCCTAGTTCTTAGGTGTCCTGCCCTCTCTTGTCCAGTTCTCAGCTTAGCTGCTGGGGTGGAAGCCAAAACCCCAGCAGGACAGAGCAAGCCCTCGGCACTTACACGTTCATTCAATAAAGCCAAGTGCTGGCTGCTCTCCTAGAAAAGTAGGTTTCCTGGCTTGATGAAGTCTGGCTTGCTTTGATTTTGATGGAAGGGATGGTATCTAAGACAAGAGAGCTTAAATGGTCAAAGGAGAGAGACACCCCAGTGTGTGTGTCTGTGTGTGTGCGTGTGTGCGTGCGTGTGTGTGTGCGCGCGTAAATGGCGAGGAAACGAAACCCAAGCTGACTGGGGATGACCACTGACAGAAGGCCACAGCTTTGGGCAGCTTTGAGAAGCGGTACAAGAGTTGTGTGCCTGTGTGTCTGGCCCTGGAGCCGGTGGGTGCGTTTATTTTAAGCTTGTAGAACAGTTCATTGACACCCCCTATAAGTCCATAGTTATCCCTGTGTTCCCTTCTCCCCAGCTTACCCACTGGACTTGGCATGGTAGGCTACAGGGGGTCCTGCCTCTGATCCCACTCTCTTCTCACGTGTATTCATGACCTTTAACTTCACTTTCCAACCACGGTACGTCCATAAAGACAGTATTACACTTAAATGAAGTATTCCTTTTTGTAATCGTTTTTTAGAAAGTAAAGGAATTTAATAAAGCTACCTTATGATTATGCCAAAGCATCTGTGTCTGGTCCTTGTCTTACTGTACTCCTCTTGAAGTTTTAAAATAGATCTCTTTTTTAAAATGGACTTATTTGAACAATGTTCCAGGCTACAGAAAGGTGACAAGAATATTACAATAAACGCTCTTATGCTCTGCCCTACACTGGCACTGTCCACTACTATAGCCACTAGCCACCAGCCACCTGTGGCAATTTCCATTTAGATGTAAATCAACTGTAATTAATTCATGGTCAGTAGCTGCATGTGGTTGGTGGCTACCCTATTGGGCTGCAGAGATACAGAACACTGCCATCGTGGCGGAAAGTTCTAATCAAACCCACTGTGGGTGGGACTCCCCTGGTGGTGCAGTGGTTAAGAATCTGCCTGCCAATGCAGGGGGCACGG
>NW_021158885.1:0-1190 GCF_002837175.3 Physeter macrocephalus | reverse complement strand
TATATATATATATATATGTGTGTGTGTATAACTGAATCACTTTGCTGTACAGCAGTAGGTAACACCACATTGTAAATCAACTATACTTCAATTAAAAAAAAATTGGTACACCACAGACGGCAGCCATACCTCAAGAAGGACAAGAAAAAGCCAAATGATTTTCAGCACCATAATTCAGGGTAGGGAAGCTACCAACTGTAAAAGCATCATCCATCAACATGTGATTAGATTATTCTGTCCCTGAAAAAAATATGATTATCTTTGTGTGCTGTTTATATTTTTATAAATGATTACGTTATAAAATCAGAGTCTCCCACTTGGAAAGAGACTAAAGACTGGACTGAAATTGATGGGCTTTACCTTGACCTGCACTCATTAGGCCTCTGGGGGCCTGAAATGACCAAATAGAAGGAAACATTGATATACATCCAGTCCAAGCTTGAGGGTTGCTAGACTTTGCAAGAGCCACAGGAAACCTAGAGGTTAGACTTCTTCTGAAACAGGGGAGGCAGGGCTTCTGAGGGAGAGCATTAAGGTTATCAGACTGAGAGATTTGATAGGAAACTGCCTGTAGATAAGGGAACACTGGAGGAAAAAAAAACTTATGGGTGAATAGAGCATTTATGAAGAAAATACTATTTATAAAGGCTTTGATTGGTAAGCGCTTTTCTCTCTCAGGTCTAGGGAATGTCTAGTTAACCAGCCCTTTAATCTTCAGAGCTTCTGGAGAGAAGTGGACAGAAAGTCGTTGACTGCCTCAGGTAGATTATCACGTAGGACCACTTTGGTTATCAGCAAAGAGAAAAGTATCCACTATTCAGGAAGCAACACAAAAGACCCCATGCATAAAAGATAGATCAAACTCCGAATCCTACCATGTAGGTTAGGGAAAGTCATCCCTTGAAATCAAAGATTTCAGTTTTGGTGAAGAAAGAGGGGCTTATTTTCAGTACCATAATTAGTCCTCATTGGGGAAATCACATGTATTTTCTAAATTTATATTCACTTAAATGGATGTAGCAAATCAAAGCTTAAAATTGCCTAAGGCATCCATAGCACTATGCAGAATTTTCAATTAATGGGTCCTGGTTCTCCTTTGTGCTGTTGCCTTATAAAAAAATTTAATCTGAAAAAAGAGGGAGGGGCTTCCCTGGTGGCGCAGTGGTTGAGAGTCCGCCTGCCACTGCAGG
>NW_021158884.1:0-1190 GCF_002837175.3 Physeter macrocephalus | reverse complement strand
CCACAACAGTGAGAGGCCCGTATACCGCAAAAAAAAAAAAAAAAAAAAAGGTTTAACAAATTAATCTATTAATGAAATAGTTCTCCCATTTGTTATTAATCAAAGACAGATCTGAAAACCAATCAAAGTTTTTAGTTAGCCCAAGATGAGGATTCACATTTATTCCACAAACATTTATAGAGTAAATACAAAGTGCCAAGTCTTAGGCTAGGCGCTGAGGAAATGATGAATCAGGCATGAATAAGACTGAGAATCTGGGAGGAGACAGTGAATTAGGCCTTACAAAGCAGAGAGATGAAGCACAGAAAAGAGTGCCCTCACCTAGTGTCTTGGGAAAGGATTAGAGAAGGCTTCCTGGAGGAGATGATGTCTAAGCTGAGACCTGGAGGACATGTAAGAGCTAGCCAGGCAAAGGGCAGGGGTTGAAAGGGCCTTTGAGGTTAAGGGACAGACTGTGCAATGATCACCTAGGCTGGTAGGTTCTGGGCACTACCAAGGACCTCAGTGAGGAGGGTAGGGGCTGGGGAGATGGACCAGGGCCAGAGTGAGGGGCCCGCGAGCTGGCTGAGGAGTTGGGACCTCATTCTGGAGACAGCAGGGGGACAGCTGGAGCGTTCTAGGTGGAAAGCTGAGATAAGCCTTTTAGAAGGATCATTGTGGCTACAAAGTAAAGAGTGAATTGAGTGTGAAACATGGAAGGAAGGGGGCCAGAGGAATGCAGGAGAGGGGGATAGGGGTCTGAACCACGGGAGGGGTAGTGGGGGTCCTGACCTGTTGATATAACTCAGCCACGAACGTAAGACATCTACTGTTGTAACTGGCAGGAGCAGCCTGATTGTAGATGAGTGCCCATCTCTGTTGGGCTTCATGAAGTATTCAAATCAGCATCCAGACTGCCACTGCTGCCTAGGTGGGACCCCAGTGGGGAGCACTGATGTAGCCAAGCCCCACACTCATTTACAGATGAGGCGAGGAAAACTCAGAGTTGTCAAGTGGCCCAAGCGTGAGAAGCTGAGCCAAGACTGGAATTTGTGTCTCCTGATTTCCGTCTCGTGTATTTTCCCAGTCATTTGGTGGGTGCTCATTTTATGCCAGGCATTGTGTACCCTACACGACGCATCACAACGCTGTGCAAACGCCACTAAGGAAATGCAGTGATTTTTTTTTGAAAAAGTAAGTAATATAGACTT
>NW_021158883.1:0-1190 GCF_002837175.3 Physeter macrocephalus | reverse complement strand
GGATCTTCCCCGACCGCGGCACGAACCCGTGTCGCCTGCATCAGCAGGCGGACTCTCAAACACTGTGCCACCAGGGAAGCCCCCATTTCACCCACCTCTTGCCTCCCCCCACTGGAAGCCACCCATCTCTCTTCTTTATCAATGAGCTTGTTTTTTCACTTATTTCACTTAGCATAATGCCCTCAAGTTTCATCCACGTGGTTGCAAGTGGCAAGTTTGCATTCTTTTTTATGGCTGGATAGTATTCCATTGTGTATTCCATTTTCTTTATCCATTCTTTCACTGAGGGAAACTTAGGCTTTTTCCATATCTTGGCTATTGTAAATAATGCTGTAATGCAGATGGTGGTACATATATCTTTTCAATTTAGTATTTTCATTTTCTTCTGATAATGAAGTAGAAATGCTTAATCACATGGTACTTCTACTTCCAGAAGTAGAATTTCTACTTCCCAGAAGTAGAAATGGTTAATTACATGGTAGTTATAGTTTTAATTTTTTGAGGAAGCTCCATGCTGTTTTCCATGGTGGCTGCACAAATTTACCTTCCCACCAATAGTGCACAAGGGTTTCATTTTCTATACATCCTCATCAGCACTTGTGAGGTGGCTCTTCTTTGTCTTTATTGAAGTAACTATTCTTTTTCCGTAACTTTTGCTAGTTCTTCCTTATTTTCCCAACTTCCCATTGTGTTTCAGTATTCAATCCTTAGACCTCATTCCCATCCATGTGCATTCATTATCTTTGTGATCTCATCTAGTTTCATGGCTCTAAATGCCATCGGTAGGCTAATAAATCATACATTTGTTTCTATGCCCCAGCCTGCTTTTTTTGAGCTCCAGACTTGAACACAGAATTGATCAGTAGAATGTCCATGAATGTCACCCTAACATGTCAAAAAACCTACTCCTCCTTAGTTTCTCCATCTCAATTTATGACCAGTTTGTTCTTCCAGTTCTTCAACCAACCGTATTGACCTTGACTCCCACAACTAATTCATTATCTAATCCTGTCAGATACCATCAGAACATACCCAGAATGAAACTACTTCTCAGCCTCTCTGTCACTACTGTTTGGGTCCATCTCTCACTTGGATCATTGGGGTGAGCTCTTAACTGACCTTTCCTCTTCTACCCTTATCATTTAGTCTATTCTCCACACCAACCATAGTGATCTTGTTGGTTTTTTTTT
>NW_021158882.1:0-1190 GCF_002837175.3 Physeter macrocephalus | reverse complement strand
TTAAGAATAAAAGAAAAAGAGAGTTTTTCTTTGAGCACAACTGAAAGCTAGAGCCTGGGAAACAGAGATTCCAGGAGCACTCGAAGTGTCTCTCATTGGACTCCAAGGTAGGCAGTGCAGGAGGCTCTGGAAGGGCAAAATCCGCACTGTGGCACGTTCGTTCCTTGAGTGCTTTCCAAAGATTTTCCTTGGAGCTGGCAGGAAGGAGGGGCGCTTTTCAAGGAGGTCCCCGTTGGGGGTGCGAAACCCTTGGCTTGCCTTTCCTCCTTCCAGGAGGAGCCCTGGAGACGACCCTACGTCACCAGCTGCCAGCTGCCAGAGCAGGTAGCCCTTGCAGTAGGGTTGGTGTTGTCCTACGGTTGGAGAGAGTTCAGGAAACTCAGGATCTCAGGGATGTGCCGGCCGTGCCTGAAACCACACCCACCCTGGCCATCAAACCCGGCTCCCACCTGAGAAGGCAGGAAACAAACACCCATCTATTCCTTGGACCAGAAAGAAGCAACCTCACATAGGACAGGGGTGAGCGGCAGCCCTTCAAGGCTGGCCAACTGAAAGAATAGCACGCACACACGGCAAGTCAGCATGACCTTGGTGCCTAGAACGGTAAACTCCTCTTCCGAGGAGTACCGGTCTCTTGTGGGTGGGTGGGTGGGTGGGCACCATCAGACGGGGCCCCACGTTGGTCCTTATCTCAAAAAAGGGGGTCTTCTAAACAATCTCACAGGGCGTTCTGTGTTGGGGGTTGGCTTGTGTGTTTGTCTGGCTTCGTTTGGCTTTCGTCTCGTTTCCTTTCAAATAGTGAAAGCGCAGGTGCGCTGTGCGAATGACAGGCCAGAGGACGGGCTCCTCTCATTAGCATAGATTTCGAGGTAAATCTGGTAGAAGCCATGACGACTTCGCCAGGCCTCCACAGTTGGAAAATCCTTCCACCCATTTTGGTCACGTTAGCCTGTGTTTCTAGGGCTTTCCCCTTCAGTTTGCATGGCGTCCTGTGGATCCTTGGCGAGTGGTGGGGGGATCCCCATAGCCTTGACCCTCAGCTTTGCATGAACTCCCAGGGTCCCAGTCAGCGTGGCTTTCGGGGTGTACCCACGGTTGTTCCAAATGCAGCGTCTTCCCCTGGCTTAGAGATTTTTCATGTGGCCCAAGGACCAGCGCTGGGCCGGTACCATTGGTTTGCACCTCCATGG
>NW_021158881.1:0-1190 GCF_002837175.3 Physeter macrocephalus | reverse complement strand
TTCTGTGAAAAATGCCATTGATATTTTGATAGGGATTGCACTGAATCTGTAGATTGCTTTCGGTACTATGGACATTTTAACAATATTGATGCTTCCAATCCATGAGTACAGTATATCTTTTTATTGTTTTCTGTTGTCTTCAACTTTTTCCTCTGTGTCTTATACTTTTCAGGGTACAGGTCTTTCACCTCTCTGTTTAAATTTATTCCTAAATATTTTATTCTTTTTGATGCAGTTGTAAATGGAATTGTTTTCTTGATTTCTCTTTCTGATAGTTCATTATTAGTGTACAGAAATGCAACAGATTTCTGTATATTAGTTTTGTATCCTGCAACTTTACTGAATTCATTTATTCATTCTAGTAGTTTTTTGGTGGCATCTTTGGGGTTTTTTTATATATAGTATCAATAGTGACAGTTTTACATCTACCTTTCCAATTTAGATGCCTTTTATTTCTTTTTCTTATCTGATTGCTCTGGCTGGGACCTCCAATACTGTTTTGAATAAAAGTGGATGCAAGAATGAGCATCCTTGTCTTGTTCCTGATGTTAGCAGAAATGCTTTCAGCTTTTCAGTGTGGAATTGGATGTTGGCTGTGGTTTTCTCATGTATGGCTTTTATTATGTTAAAGTATGTTCCCTCTATATCCACTTTGTGAGAGTTTTTATCTTAAATGGATGTTGAATTTTGTCAGCTGCTTTTTCTGCATCTTTTGGGATGATCACATGGATTTATCCTCTGTTTTGTTCATGTGGTATATCACATTGTTTTATTTACAGATGTCAAACCATCCTTGAATCCCTGGAATGAATCCTAATTGATCATGGTGTATGATTCTTTTAATCTGTTCTTGAATTTGGTTTGCTAATATTTTATTAATTTTTGCATCCGTGTTTATCAGGGACATTGTCCTATAATTTTTTGTATGTGTGTTGTGTCTTTGTTTTTGGTCTCAGGGTAATGCTGGCCTTGTAAAATGAATTTGGAATTGTTGCCTTCTCTTTAGTTTTTTAGTGTAATTTGAGAAGTATAGGGATTAACTCTTCTTTTAGTGTTTGGGAGAAGTTACCTATGAAGCCATCTGGATCTGTACTTTTGTTTTGGGGGAGTTTTTTGATTATGTATTAATTTCCTTACTAGTAATCAGTCTATTCATATTTTCTATTTCTTCATTACTCATTCATGGAAGA
>NW_021158880.1:0-1191 GCF_002837175.3 Physeter macrocephalus | reverse complement strand
GCCTGGAAACGGAGGGTCCTGGTTCTGCCTGGTGCAGGCCTCAGGCCACCCTGGACATCACAGAGCAATGAGGACCCTGGCTCGGGGAAGGAGGAGCTGCCAGGCCTGTCCTGGGCCCAGGCACACCCTCCAGTTTTGGGGGGCCCCTGTGACAGAGGCCCGAAGTCTCCGTGTAACCAAAAGGTGCCGGAGCCACGCTTGGCCACGGCAACAACGCACGAGGTGAGGGACCCGTCCAGCCCGGCGTGGTTCCGCCCCACACAGGGGACAGGAGTCTCCAGGGAGGCCAGGCCGAGGTGGAACAGACACCCTGACATCCAAAAATGTCTAAAAATCCCGCAGATGGAATTTTTTTTAAGTGATAGTATAAACCTAACAGGAATGAGACATTGTCAGCGTGAGATATGGAATCTTCTTTTAGTCTTTATGTCTTACACTGTTTCACTAGAAAACTTTGCATGCTAGCTACGTTACAATATCTCTGTGAGAGATCAGAGGAAGCCCGCTTCTCAATTCCCCTGCGAGGACAGGAATATTGAAATCCATTGTCATCACTGTCGATCAACTTGGGCAGAAAGAAGGGGTGCAGCTAGCCTCCCTGGAGAAAAGCAGTGATGTGTTTATACCCACTGAGTGTCCTGCAGCCTCACCTCTTTTCGCCTGCCTCTCCTAAGTGGGGAGAGTGGAGACAGGTGGGGTCCTGGGTGCTGTGCAGGGAGACCACTTCCACGGAGAGGCTGAATTCCACTGAGGGTGGGATCCAATTATTACTCAATGTGTGCTTTATTGGAAAATAAAGGGATTTGGTTAAGAAAATCCATTCTGACTATTGTCTCTCTTAGAAAGTAGAACCTTTTACGGTTTT
The DNA here is from genome assembly GCF_002837175.3 of Physeter macrocephalus. NCBI lineage: Eukaryota > Metazoa > Chordata > Mammalia > Artiodactyla > Physeteridae > Physeter > Physeter macrocephalus. The sequence continues at coordinate 326 of NW_021158880.1, read as the reverse complement.
ATAAACAGAAGCCCAGTTGAGCCTAATTTGGGTCTACGAAGAAGGAAACCTCCCCTGAGAGTGGTTCCAGAAAGGTGAGATTTGGACTCTGGTAGTTTCCTAGGACTGCCATAACAAAGGACCACACACTGGCTAGTTATACAACAGAATTTTCTTTTCTTACATTCTGGAGGCTAGAAGTCCGAGATCAAGGTATTGGCAGAGTTGACTTCTTCTGAGGCTTCTCTACTTGGCATACGGCCGGCCGTCTCCTCCCCATGTCCTCACATGACCTTCCCTCTGCGTGTGTGTGTGTGTGTGTGTGTGTGTGTGTGTGTGTGTGTGTG
>NW_021158879.1:0-1191 GCF_002837175.3 Physeter macrocephalus | reverse complement strand
GCTCCTATGTCCTCCCTCAACTCAGACTAGAAATAACAGGGACTTAAAATCAAACAGACTCAGGCTCCCTTGCTATTGAGGTGTAGTTTTTTTAAATTTATGTAAGTTTGTCATTTTCTTAAAACAGACAAGTATAAATACTCATTGGGGCTTTTCATGCAAGTGACCAAAAAGAGATCATTTTAATATAGGTAGTTACTTCTCTCTAGAAACTTTTAGGGCACTGTTTTCTTTGTAGTTTACTTCTGTTTAAAAATCATCAAAAATATTTTGTAAAATGACAGGTAAGTAATTTTCACTGTTTCTTTTTATTATGAAGTTGTTTTTAGGGTACTAACATGTGCTTTGGTTTTGTCATGGTAATGGTTTTGGGTGGAGTATCTGTTAGGCACATTTTGGTTTTATATCCTTAATCTGGTAATATGTAAATTTTGTAAATAATAAGCTACATGTGTGTCTTTCATTTCTGAATTACATCTAATAAAAGATAATAAGATTTTAGTCACCAGCATTCTTCTTTGCTTTCCAGTAATTCCGTTTATAGCAATTACGCAGTGAGATTGGTTGGTATCATACCAAAGGATTCTGTTTTGGCCTTCCTCTACCGTTTTATTTAATGAACAGACACCTTTATGAAATAATGTTGCATTTATTCTTAAATCTTTTAGCACTTAAACCAGGTGCTTAAATATGTCTCATGTACTATGATACATTCTGGGGTTTCAAGAACTTCTCGCAGAATATGGTTTCTGTCTTGAGGGTGCCTGTGGTCAAGCAAGCAATATGGAGCCCTAAAAAGGAAATCCAGTACTTCCACTAAAGTCACTGAGAGAGAGACATGCTCGGATGATCGTGAGGGCAGAGCCGCAGTGTAGTCAACCCACTGAGGAAAAGGGTACGGAAACAAATGGAGAGGAGTGTGTCAGGGAAGGGTGCCCGGAAGGTAAATCCTGACCTGAGGGTTGTACGGACAGTATGAGTCCTTGAGAAGAAGTAAGAGGAATGAGGCACTGTCAGCAGAGAAGAGTACGAGACATCTGAAAAATACCATGGGATATGTGGAAAGTAATGGGCAGAGGTGACTGGAAAAGGTATAAAAGGTGTAGAACACAGCCTTGCTTTTCAGGAAATGGGAATCCACTGATGAGTACCCAAGTAGGAGCAAGGCATATTCTTTTTTTTTTTTTTTTT
>NW_021158878.1:0-1192 GCF_002837175.3 Physeter macrocephalus | reverse complement strand
GCACCCCCTGCAGTGGAAGTGCAGAGTCTTAACCACTGGACCACCAGGAAGTCTCCCCAAAAGTCATTTTAATGACCACCCACGGCTGAAGACCTTCTCATTAATGTACCTGTGCTTTATTGAGTACATAACTATTTTAACTGTGCATATATCTATTTGAAGAGGGAATAGTCTAAGGGTTTAATATCTGAGTAAACATCCAAAGCAAGTTATTTATACTTTAGTAATGTTCTTGTCAACACATTAGATATCTTTTGTACTGTGAGCTTTTCAATTTAGCAGACATTTTGGATTCTCTATTCTCTGGGGAAAAGTACAAGCATATATGAAGGATGATCTTTTGTAAGCATGAGGTTATCATAGCAGTTACTGATGAGTCTTCGATTTTTAAAGTTAACTACTTTCTCCATTTATGTGAGGTGGGGAGTGAGCACAGATTTCTGGATCCCACCCCCTAATAAAATGCCAGGAGCGCTGTTGGGAACTTAGAGGGTACTTCTCATGCAGCTTAGTTATCACTCAGTGACTAATGACTTTGCCCAGCATAGCAAAACAGAAATAGAAGAGAAAAAAAGACAAACTAAAAATGAAACTATTTTATATCTGTCAGATTGGAAAAATATAAAAGTAGATAAAAGACATGTGGAAATGAAGAGACTAATAAACAAAATGAAATATATTCATTTAAGGGAATACTCTACAGCAATTAGATGCTATGAACTGAATCCATATATATCAACATGAATAGATCTCAAAAACAAAATGTTAATTGAAAAAAATAAGATTAGATTTATGCATCACTCCAAGGATACAAAAATTAACAGCCAAGAGATGTTTTGAAAAGTATACAAACTTTTAAAAAAGGGAATCTGGACCGAAAGGACTTATTTTAAATATTTTATGGAGTGTTTCTATGAGAGAGAGAGGACGATAGGATCGGAGCCGTAGAATAAAGGGGGAAAAATCAAGCAAAATAAGAGACAATGTCAGTCTAGACTGATGACACTGTACCCCGTGAACTGCAGAGTGTAAGCAACTCAGTATTGTACCCTGAGGTCTTTGAGGACATTGTCCTCTTCATTTAAGGAACATGAAAACCCTCTTTATTTTACATTGCTCTTTAGTTTACACACCATTTTCATACCCTTTATCTTATATAAATTAATCAAAGGAAAATAGATTCAGATACCTA
>NW_021158877.1:0-1192 GCF_002837175.3 Physeter macrocephalus | reverse complement strand
GCTACATACTGTATGATTCCAACTATATGACATTCTGGAAAAGGCAAAACAATGGAGACAGTAGAAAGATCAGTGGTTGCCAGGAGAGGGATGGGAGGATGAATAGGCAGAGCACAGAGGATTTTTAGGGCGGTGAAAGTAACCTATGTGATATTAAAATGATGGATATCTGCTGTTATACTTTTGTCCAAACCCACAGATTGTACAACACAAAGAATGGACCCCAAGGTAAACTATGGACTTTGGGTGATTATGATGTATCGATGTAGGTTCATCAGTTGTAACCAATGTACCCCTTTGATGAGGGATGTTGATAGTGCGGAGGGCTATGCATGTGTGGGGCAGGGGGTATATGGGAAAACTCTGTACCTTTCTCTCAATTTTGTTGTTAAGTCTAAAACTTCTCCAAAATATAAAGTCTTGGGGGGGAATGTCTCATTTGAAAAAATGTCTGAAAATGGTGAACTACACCGGCTTCTCACGATTAGTTTGAGGAAATGTCGAGATTTGCCCACAATGGTTTGGGCTGCTGTCAAACCACCAGGTCATGTCCTTAAACGTCTAGTCATGCTATGAGAGTAAAAACAGGACGCTCTCGGAGTGAATGAACTTCAGAATGGGAGTGACTCATGTAAAATGTGCTTCCTGAAGCCATTTAAGTGTTTGCTACCGACAATGCCGTCATGAGGGCTTTGTTAATAAGAAAGGCCCTTCTTTCCTGCATTGTTACTCACACCAAGCTTACCTCAACTGTCAACTGCTGCTGCTCAAAGCACCCAAGAAGTCAGTCCTATATGAGTCATATCCACCTCTCTGTACATACAGATGTATCTGGAAAAGATTTTTTTGCTCTGGGTCAATCAAAGTTTCTTTATGTCAAATCATTTTATATCAGGTTTGCTTTAGTCAAAGGTATTACATCTTCTGCAGCAAAGCCGGAAGCAGGCAGGAACATCTTGACATTGGAAGGAGTAGAACTACATAACCACCATTACCGGCTATTCTATCAACTTTGCTTCACTGCAGGCCAGTGCTGGGCTGTGGGTGCATCCTGCTCTTTTCCACGTGAGCCATCACTGGATCCACCATCTTGCTTGCAAAGTAAAACAGCCCAGATACGGACAAGGCGTGGGCCCTGAAGCCACAGAGACATTTGTTCTAATCGTGGTGCCGCCAATTATTAGGTACACTA
>NW_021158876.1:0-1192 GCF_002837175.3 Physeter macrocephalus | reverse complement strand
CATCGGCAGGCGGATTCTCAACCACTGCGCCACCAGGGAAGCCCTCAACCCATTTTAAAAGGGGGAAAGTAAGAGTTGACCACTTAGGAATCCATGAGGTTAAGTACAGAGAGAAAGCTCAGTTAGACCCTTCCTTCTTTGCCAATGCTAATATACCTGCTTCTGGATTCAGAATTATTACACTTCTGAATATCAGAATATTATAATTGCCATCAATGATACGGGTAACTAGTAAGCTATCTTATTTTTAACTCTTATTTCAAACCGTGAATACTTCCTAGGAGCTCATGCTCTCCATCGTGTGCCGTTGAGTTAGTGGTTGACCTGACCATGCACCCTCCCCATTCTTTTGCACGAAGCACAGGCTAGGTAGCTTATAAAGAACAGAAATTTATTTCTCACAGCTCTAGAGTCTGGAAGTCCAAGATCAGGGTGCCGGCATGGTCGAGTGAGGGCCGTCTTCTGGTCTCAGACTTCTCGTTGTGCCCTCACATGGCACAGGGGGTGAGAGCGCTCTGTGCCGCCTCTTTTTTTTTTTTTTTTAATTTTTAATTTTTGCAGTATGCGGGCCTCTCACTGTTGTGGCGCGGCCTCTTTTATAAAGGCAGGCACTCGTCCCATTCATGAGGGCTCTGCCTCCGTCACTTATCACCTCCTGAAGGCCCCACCTCCCCCTACCATCACCCTGGGCATTAGGATGTCAATGTATGAATCTGGGGGCTGTGGAAAGCAAATATTCAGACCACGGCAGAGAGAAAGGATTTATTAGTACTATCGTGTTTAGCTGTAAGCCCAGGATTAAAGATTCCGTTCCAGGGAATGGATCTTTGATGAGTAGCCTGGTTGAAGTACCCTAGGAGTCCTGAGTTTTGAAACCAGTCATTAATCTCTCTAGGTCCAACTTCTAAGATCAGTGGTTACGAATACATTTTGCCGTAGAGATCCCTTGAAAATGTAATTAAAGGCACAGACCCTCAGAATAATGCATCTGGTCATAGGGGATTCAGAAACACCATAAGGCCATTTAAATTCCCCGGGGATTCTAAAGACTGCACACTGAGCATACTGGACTCAAAGGCATCTTCCAGCTTTCTCTTTCTTCAAGACTGTGATAAAGCCAGTTTGCTGAGTCAAGGATGGAGGTGTATGGGCTTCCCTGGTGGCGCAGTGGTTGCGCGTCCGCCTGCCGATG
>NW_021158875.1:0-1192 GCF_002837175.3 Physeter macrocephalus | reverse complement strand
TGTGGGATCCTCCCGGACCGGGGCACGAACCCGCGTCCCCTGCGTCGGCAGACTCTTAACCACTGCGCCACCAGGGAAGCCCAGAGACTATTCTTAATGTATGTATCCTCCACAATGTTTACTAAAACCCTTGGGCACCTGATTACAAATGAATAAATAAGTAGCAGAAATATTAATGGAAAAGCCTGCAAGTCGTCATACATAGTTTAATCTTTAAGGGGGTCCTCATAATGGTAAATTTAAATTACAGCTGTAGGACAGCCATGCTTATCACTAGCTGTATTGTTTCTAGCTGCCGTGGTAGAAACAGGTAGATGAGCAGTTCTCCCGTGTTCCCTGGGTAAGCGGCAGGAGTTTCTGGTTTTCTGTGCTGTTCCAGGGGAGCAGACCCCGAGCACCTGGCCACAGGCTCCAGAGGACGCCGTGGGCCCCCATGTTTGCCGGCACTGTTAATCCAGTTTCCTCTGGCTGTCGCGTGCTCTTCGCTCTGCAAACATCTCGTTAAATTGTGTTTTTTAAAAACGACGTTCGCTTTAGGACCGCATCCTGCAATGTGTCTTCTTTACCATGAGTGGTTGCTCTGCAGATTTCTGAAGGTGTCTGTCCTGCCTTAGACAGAGGCCAGACAGAGCCTCGACAGTCCCTGGTTTCCGCGGGGTTCCAGCCATGCTCCCCAAGAAGCCGGCTGTCTTTATATACATTTATACCTCTGGTCCCTGAATCGTTCTAGGTCTCCCTCTTGTGGGCCATCAATGAAATAAAACACAGCAATTGTTTTTAATAGATATGACGAAGAATCTTACGGATTATAAGGAATCGATTTCTGTGAATCCTATGAGTTGAATAGTACCTTTCACTGGTTTTATTACAAAATATTACAAACTTGTAAAAAGTGTATAGAGAATAATATAAAAATACCCATACACCCACACACTAGCTTTATCAAACCTTACCATTTTGCCCCATATTTACTTTAGATCTTTTAAGAAATAAGGTAGATACAGTTGAGGGCCCCTTTGTACATCCCTCTCTACATACACACAGAATAAGGTAACCATTATTCTGAATTTGTATTTATTACTCCTATACATATTTTTATCCTTCTCTGCATTATATGTGTAGCAATACAATACAAACAACCAACAAGGACCTACTGTATAGCACAGGGCACTATACTCAATATTTTGTAATA
>NW_021158874.1:0-1192 GCF_002837175.3 Physeter macrocephalus | reverse complement strand
TCCTCATTCTCAGAAATTGTTCCTTAGGACAATCTGAGATCATCACATAGTGTCATGTGCTCTGCTAAGTGCTCTTTGGAGGTTCTTTTATTTAAGCCTTACAGTGATACTATGAGGAAGATAAAATGCCCATTTTAAGGATGAAGAAACTGGGCTTAGAAATGCTAAGTGAAATACTAAGTAATGTACTCAAGCTTTCACGTGTGGGGATGAATCTTAAACTTAAGTCTATCTGAATCTATGCTCTTATCTACTATTAAAGGCGACTTGGAAAAAGTGAAGGTAGAATTTCAGGGTGGATATGTCCTAACGCATGCCTGCAAGGCTCCTTGCAGTTTGTGAAAGTGGGGAGGGGGTGGGAGGGGAAAGAAAGGACTCTGGATGGTGACTGGCTCTCCCAATGCCACCATGACCCAGTATGAAACATTCCAGTCAAGATTTCTCTTCTCTTGGATGTTGGAGGGGAAGAATCCCCCCACTGCCACCCCCTGCCGATGCCAAAGATGTCCCCCCACCGCCACCCCCTGCCGATGGCAAAGATGTCCATACCTTAATTCCTGGAACCTGAGAATATATTATGTTATATGGCAGAGGAGAATTAAGTAGCAGATGGAATTAAGGTTGCTAATCAGTTGCCCTTGAAATGGGGATATTGGCTATTATCCTGGATTATTGTAGTGGGTCCAGTGTAATCATAGAGTCCTTTAAGGTGGAAGAAGAAGACGAAACAGTGAGAACCAGAGAGGTGGAAGTGTGAGTAGGTCTGGGACCCACGTTGCTGATTTTACAGACAGAAGAGACCCAATCCTGCAGGTAGTCTGTAGAGGCTGTAATAGGCTAGGGATCAGATTCTCTCTTGGAGCCTGAAGAAGGAATACAGAGCTGCTGACATCTTGATTTTAGCCCCCTGACATCCATTTCAGTTTGTTGACCTCCTGAACTGTAAGATAATAAACATGTATGGTTTTGAGCTAGTAAGTTTGTGGTAATTTTTTACAGCAGCAGCAGGAGACTAATGCTAATACTAAAAGATGTCTTAGGGGCCTTAGAATGTATATTTTATAGTGGGGTGATCAGAGCTGCACCTTCCTGTTCTACAATTACACAGGGGCATTCATCATTGCATTACCTGTGTTGAGAAGGAAGAAATTCTCCTCTACCCTTCTAGGTTCTTCTGGCTGGTCTAAGAATT
>NW_021158873.1:0-1192 GCF_002837175.3 Physeter macrocephalus | reverse complement strand
TGAAGGTGAACCAGGTACAGACTCCTCGGATGGGGCATTAGGGCAGTGGATCATAAAAGGGTTTAAACATGGGAGTGACATGATCAGACTCACACTTACTATTATTTTAGAAAAATCACTCTGGCTGTCGTGTGCAGAATGGCTTGGGGAAGCGTTAGGATTCTTTAGTAGGGACACCAGTTCAAGGGCTGTTAGTCATCTGGACAAAAGACATTAGTGGGATAGACTAAGGTCTTGGCAGGGGGGATGGTGGGAAGACAAGATGTTTGAAATGTTAAAAGAGAAGAAGTGACAGGGCTTTGCAATTGTGGAGGGTGAGGGAGAAGGAGGAATAGAGGATGACACCCAGACTTCATTTTCTGAGCAACAGGCCTGAATGATGATCTCAGTTGCTCAGATAGGAAATACAAGAGGTGCAGCAGACTTTTAAGGAAAGATACTGGGCTTGAGATGCTTCAAGTGGAGATGACGCTGGTCTGGAACACAGGAGACAGAGCAGGACATTAAGAGGCAGACTCGGAATCCTCAGCACATAGATGGTAACTGAAGCTGATAGAGAGATGTGATCTTCCAGGAATAACACTGAGTGAGAGGAGATGAGATTATCTATTGCTGTATAAAAAAAGAGAAACTTAAGGGCTTAACACAACAACAGTGATATCTCACTGTTTTGTGGGTCAGGAATTTGGGCAGGGCTCAGCCGGGAAGTTCTTCTGTTCCATGTGGGGTTGACACAGGTCACTGGTTGTATTCGGCTGGCAGATGGGCTGGTCTGGAGGTGCAAGAGGCTTCACTTACACATCTGCCACCTTGGAGACGGCTGGAAGGTCAGGCTTGGCTGGGACTCTCCAGTAAGGTCACCTCAAGGTAGCTAAACTTTCTACGTGGAAGCTCAGGATCCCCAGAGAGAGAGTATCCCATGAGAGGCATTAGAAACTGTCAGTTTCTCAAGGCCCGGGCCCAGAAATTGGCAGAGTTTTTGCCAATGCATTTCATTGGTCAAAGCAGCCATAGAACCACCCACTGAGGTTCAAGGTATGTGGTAAAAACTCTGCTTCTTGATTGGAGGAGTGTCAGATATTCAAATTTGTGGCCACCATACTGAGGACAGAAGGTGATGGCAGGTCTACCCTTATTTACGGGTAAGGAATTTGAAGAGATCCCCTGACTCCTAAAGTTGATAGTTAATTGG
>NW_021158872.1:0-1192 GCF_002837175.3 Physeter macrocephalus | reverse complement strand
CCCCCCCCACCCCTCCGGCTGCTCCCCGCCCCCCAGCCTTTCCTCCGCTCCCTGCCCAGGCCTCCCCTCCCTTCCGGCCCTCCACTGTGGAACAGCCTTGCTGTCGTCTTTGCAACTTTCTTGCTATCAGAAGGCAGCACTTGGAACTGTTTGCTCGTGGGATTTTTATTCACCCATGAAACTTGGTGCTTGGCCGATGGGGGGTAAGAAAGAAGTGTGAGTGTCAGCTCCGCGTCCTGAGCAGACCCTCAGGCCAGCGCCGGTTCCTGGGCGAGCTCGGCCTCCCCAGAGGGGGCCTGCGGAGCTGACAGCACACCAAGCCACGCCCCTTCCCCATATACATTTGTATTCAGGAAAGGCTTTCGGGGAAAGTAATAAAAAATGAAGGAAAAAAAAACCCCAATGCGTCCAAACAAGATTTCTCATTAGTTTGAAGGATAGACTAGGACCTAGGTCTATAATAAAGCAGCTGGGTTGTGTCCTGATTGAGTGGTCTGGTACTTGGAAGCAGCACTGCAGCTCCGTCCTGACCTTCACGGAGGTCTCCAAATACACCCGGCTCGTGCCCAAAGAGACCCTGCCCAGTTTCAGGTGGCTTTAAGTCCCCCATCTCCTCGCCCATCACAGAGCAGCCCTCTGGCCCTCCCAGCCTCCCCACGGGTGCTGGTGGAGGGGCTGTGTCTTCTCCTTCTGGACCACAGCGTCCTCCCTGTTGGCTGGCGATCATCTCCCTGCCTGGAGTTAGCCCCGAGGGTCCTCAGTGAGAGCCGGGCGGGCTGCCTGGCCCCCAACCCGCCCTCACTCGCCACCCTTTCCTCTCCTGCTCTTGCAACACCCCGCCCGGTCATCCGGTGAGAGGCTGGCTGCCCCCTGCTGACTTCCTGCCCACTGGGGCACCGATGCCATCGCTCCTGCTGGGCCTGCTGTCCTGGGCTCAGGCTCGCCCTGCGGCTCTAATTGGGGGGGTGAGCACCCCTGCGTGGGTCCTGTGGATTTGGACTATGTTAAACTAGGAGTCATTTCTCAGCTCAGATGTGTCTTTTTCCTGGAGAAAGGTCTTGAAGTGCCTACTAAACAACATACAAAAGCAGCTCAGGGCCCTCTGTGCGCAGCTTTGGCGGTGACACCAGATACATCAAAACGATAAGGGTCATTTATCTTCTGTCTCTGGAACATGAAAGCAGACGCTTAG
>NW_021158871.1:0-1193 GCF_002837175.3 Physeter macrocephalus | reverse complement strand
CTAAATTACCCCTTTCACTCCCCAGTGCTTCAGTCTAGGGAATAAATTACATGGTCAGTCTACTTAGAGGTCATCAGGCATAATCTCTCCCAGCGCAGGAAGCTTCGCCTGGGCAGCTGCCAGACAGGGGGCGCCTAGAACCACCACAAGCTTCCAGGCCCACGCCATTCCCTATCAGATCTTTCAGTAATGCGTCTAGGCAGAAACCCAACCCGGAAGTGCCCTGGCCAGAGCACAGACTCAGAAATCAGTTGAATCTGGGTTTGAAGACTCATTCCAGCATCTACTGGCTATGAGACTCTGGCAAGGCATTAATCTACAGCCCTCAATTTCCCCATCAAGGAAGTAGGGAACATAATGGCACTTAAGTCATTAGGTTATAGGTTCAATTCTTTACATTCATTTTCTTTTCAACTACTAACTAGAGAATCCAGTTAAGAAAAGTTTAATTTAAAAATTGGGACTAAGTATTTTCACAAGTTTATATTTAGTGACCTCTGTTCTCTGCCTGTATGACAGGTCCAGTCATCAGTCTTAACTTCACCCCCAAGACACACACACACTGGCAAACATCCTTCCATATGTTCATTTGTCTCCCTTCCCCCAACATCACACAAGGAGTGTGGCTATTTTGCCTCATTTCCTGAACTGCCATCTCCCACCATGTCTCCTCTCATTCATGTTCTACCTTGGAAACCTGCTCACCTTGTCCAGACCAATGACCAACTGTAGCAGTCACAAGAAAAGGAATGCTGCTTTATGGGTGGATGAACAGGCTGCCCTCATCACTGGTCCTTCATCATTTCCCAAATCACCACTGGGAACATGCATCTTCTTCCAATACGTTCTCTTGTGGATTTTGTATATTTTTCACCAATTATGCAGAAAGTACACTCTGTTTGAAGAGCTGCTTTTCTGGAACATTGATAATAAATCCCACATGTATAGACCACCTGGACCAGCCCCTAACCCTCTCCTGTCTGGCTTGCTCTAAACACCCCACCAGCATAATCCACCACCACCAGCACCACTTTAATTGCCATCATCAACACTGACCGCCACTAACGCACTCCAGGCATTTTATTATTTTTTTTTATGAAACTTTTATTGTCCCAAGATCATTTTCAAAAAATTTTTATTGGTGTATAGTTAATTTACAATGTTGTGTTAGTTTCAGGTGTACAGCAAAGTGA
>NW_021158870.1:0-1193 GCF_002837175.3 Physeter macrocephalus | reverse complement strand
ACAAAGATCCCACATGCTGCAACTAAGACCTGGCGCAGCCAAATAAATAAATATTTTTTTAAAGTGAAAACCCATATAATTCATTCTTTCAAAAAAAATTTTTTTAAACATCAAAAATATGGTAAATAACAATAACAAAAAAGAAGTTAAATAGTTCACTTGAAAATATTTAACACTATAGAAGACAGTAAAAAGTAACAGAGGAATAAGAAAGACATGAAACACAAATACATTTTATGTATTATATACAAATAAGTATATACAAACAATAGCGAAATGATGCAATTCCAATTATATCAATAATTATAACAAATTTAAATTGGTTGAATATTATAATCAAAAGGCAGAAATTTTCATATGGGATAAAGAACAAGATTCATCTATATGATACCTGTAAGATATGTTAGATTCAAAGACATAAATAGGTTGAAAATCAAAGAACAGAAAAATACATTCCATACAAACAGAAACTAAAAGTGTGATTGTCTATAAACATCAGACAAAATAATACTGAAGACAAAGAGGGATATTTTATAATGATAATAGGTTTCATTATCAGAAAGATATAAGTAATATAAACATATATGTAGCTAAAAATAGAGAAAAATACATAAAGCAAAAACTGACATGAAGGGAAAGACAATTCAAAAATAAAAGTTGAGGGCTTCAATACCTCAATCTCAGCAATAGATAAATAGATAAAATGAATTCATAGAAAATTAGCACGGATATAAAAAACTTGACCAACACTGTCCAATTTATATCTATAGAACATTTTGCCTAATAATAGGATAATACAAAATTTTTACAAACATAAATGGATCATTCACTGGATAGAACACAAGGTGAGTCTTTTTTTAAAATACTAAATTAATTTAAAATTATTGAAATAATACACAGTACATTCTCCAACAACACCACATTTAAATTATAAATCATCAGTAGAAAGAAATTTGGAATAGTCACAAGAGTTTCGACATTAAGCAGAATAGCTCTAAATAAACCAAGGGTGAAGAAGAAACTATAATGGAAATTAGAAAATAATTTTATGAAACATATAAAAAATTATGGAATGCATCTAAAGCAGTGTTTAGACAGAAATTTATAGATTTAAGTGTTTATATTTGAAAAGAAGATTTCAAATAAATTAGTGCAGCCACTATGGAAAACAGTATGGAGGTTCCTCAAAAAAT
>NW_021158869.1:0-1193 GCF_002837175.3 Physeter macrocephalus | reverse complement strand
AAGTTAACTTTAAAAAAAGAAGGAAATCCTGCCATTTGCTACAACATGGATGAACTTGGAGGATATTATGCAAGTGAAATAAACCAGACACACATACACACACACAAAACGCAAAAGCCAGAACCCTCAATAAATGGCCCCAAACAATGGTGGAACCACTTCACAATTGGAAGGAACAGAGTGGAAAGAAAGGTGAAAACTTGTTAACGTAGATTCTAAAAAGGCAACAGCAAGGCCAGCATGTGACTGAGCCCACATTTCATACGGTGTTTACTCAAAGTGATTGTGATGTTCTTTTTCTTCATACCCAGGCCCAATGCTTTCATGTCCCCTCTGGACAGGAGACTCAGAACTTTTAGAGACATTCACTGTCAAATATATACACTACCAAACATAAAACAGACAGCTAGTGGGAAGTAGCCGCATAGCACAGGGAGATCAGCTCGGTGCTTTGTGACCACCTAGAGGGGTGGGATAGGGAGGGTGGGAGGCAGATGCAAGAGGGAGGAGATATGGGAACATATGTATGCATATGGCTGATTCACTTTGTTATAAAGCAGAAACTAACACACCATTGTAAAGCAATTATACTCCAATAAAGATGTTAAAAAGAAAAAATCCTTTCTAGTTTGGTTAAAAAAAAAAAGCAGCCCTAAATTCAAACACTTTAACTCTTGTGAGGAATGCTTTCACTCCCATAGCATTTAATATGGACATTTCTTGTGGAATAGTGAATACCCAATGTTGTGAAAGAAGAATTTTCTACCTACTTGAAAGAAAGTAGAAGCATATTAATTAATTCTGAGTCACAGATAACGTGGAGAAACCCAGACAATACTAATTCCCTCTTGCCCCCCACAATCATATCTATTGAGGTAAAAATGAGAAAAATATGGATGGAATTGCTCAATTAATTCAGGTCAAAACGAGGAAATTTACAACCCACCAACCACCCACCACTCCCTGAACTCTTTCTGCTTTGACTATCTGGTTCTAGCAGGGTTTCACAGTAACAGTGCAGATCAAAAACTCAACAGATTAGAAACCTGCAGTGTCCTGAAATGGGAGTCAGGAGTCTGGGCTCTGAATTCTTCCCCCTCAACAGCTGTTTATTTTTGATAAGCCCTAAAGTTTCTTCCAGGTCTAACATTCTTAGAGTCTATGAGGATATAAAACAGAGATTCCAAACGGAC
>NW_021158868.1:0-1193 GCF_002837175.3 Physeter macrocephalus | reverse complement strand
TGTGTGTGTGTGTCTGTGTGTATTTAAATCCCCGATAATTTGTTTAAAGGGCAGGGGGGTACAATAAAACCACAAGAACTTCACTTTCTTTCTCTTTTCCTTCCCTGTTTGGCATTGGTGGTATGTGTCCCTTTCCCCAAGATGATGAATTCATGAGAGACCTCAGGGGCTGCTGAGAACAACTGTGCCTTTGAATGAATACTTTTATGGATATCAGTCCAGAAGTCACCGTTGGCTGGAGCTGGAAAGCAGAGTTTTTGATTTTTGTTTTCCCCGATTGCAGCCATTTCAGCTCAAAGGCCCAGTTCCTGGAAAGGGCACTTCTTCATGACATTGGAGAAGACACTCTTCCGTGTGCACCTAAAAATAAAGAAGTCAATAAGTTAATGAGCATGTCAACTTCAAAAAGGTACCTTTGCCCCCTCCTCCAGGTCTTAATTTCTCTTTCAGTTTCAGGGTGTTCTTGACATTTTACTGTGTGCCGTTTTGCTATCCAAATGGCATTCCTGGGTTCTGTAGTTTGAAGAACTTCAGTCCTTCTGTGAATCCGTGTCCTGGGAACTTTCCTGAGCTCACTTGGGAACTGTGTGCTCTTTTCACACTAGTTCAGCAGGAGCATGGAAATTAGTATTTATTGTAAATGCATCAGGAATTGGCTCGCCACTCAAAACCAAACAAACCCCACAAAACTCAAAAATGGAGTTTTAACTTGCTTCTCAGGCTACAACTGGCTTTAGAATCCCCCCAATAAGCCATTTATTTGAGTCCTATCTGGCTTAAATTTTCTTAAAAAAAAAAAAAAGAAGCAATTTCATTACAAGATTGTTCTCTTTTTTTGGCCAGGAGGATGGGAAACCAGTTACAGAAACTGTTGGCACGCTTTCCAGCAAGATTTGCAGCAGAGAACTTTTTAAAAATTAAAAAATGTTTTTCTGGGGCGGGAGAGGGTGGTAGGGCTCCTTCTGCATTAGTGACTCAGCCCTGCCTGGGGACATTTCTCTTCAGGGCAAAAAGCCCCTGTGTCCAGTGAGGTGAAGCTTGCAAATAACACTGTCACCTTTCTCAAAAGACTGGTATGGTCCGGAGCCCAAAGGTCACACCAGGCAACCCCCCTGGTGTTTAGAGACAAAGCAGTAACCAGCTGCCTGTTTGCCTTGAATCATCCCATGTACTGTAATGGCGATGGTGGAGGT
>NW_021158867.1:0-1193 GCF_002837175.3 Physeter macrocephalus | reverse complement strand
GCCATGAGCATTTTTGAAGATGCATCATTTTATTGGCTAAAATAGAAAATCACCTTTACAACAAGATTTTTCTATTCTTATTGTTTTGAGGAAAATATAATAGCTAACATTTATTGAGAGCATTGGGTTACACTGTATGAGTGACAACTTTTCAGTGCATTCTTTCATTTAATCTCACAGCAAACCTCTGAAGTAGGATTTTATATTATTATCTTCATTTACAGATGGGGAATCTGAGGCTGAAAAAGGTTAAATAGCACATTTGCTAAGTGTTGGAATTGGGATCCAATCCCTGCACTGTCTGTGTTGGAATCCAGTGCAGATTCTGATTCAGTAAATGTGGGATGGAGCCTGAGTTCTACATATCTAATCATCCCCCTAGAGATGCCAATGCTGATGATCTAGGGACGACACTTTTAGTAGAAATTGTCTAAGCCACTACACAGTGGCTGTCATGCTTTAGTATTGTGTAGATTCCGTTCAGGAAACAGTGGTGGACCATGAGCAGTACATCTAGGGATCCTAACTACAGAAACACCAATTGATAAACTAGAGTCTAATTCTATTAAACTGTCTTTCAACTGGGATATATCACAGCAATTTAGATAATAATCTAGGTGAAAATATGAAATACTTGCGCAACGCATGAACTGCAATAGAAAATCTATGAACTCTTGAGTTATCTATGAAACCCAAATTGAGAAATGGCACACTACATGTTACATGGCAGTTTGTCAATCAGTTGCGTTGAAGAATCCACATTTATGAAGTAACTATTCTCCCAGTTTCTCCCAGTTGCTGCTACATTAGTAAGAGAAAGGCTATTATTTAGAAAAACTTCCATAGATCATGATCCTTTCCAAGCAGTTATATTGGATTATTTGCAAAACAAATTTGTATAATCTTCATTTTACATGCTTCCTTTCATCAGTATATAAATAGGTAACACTACAGACAGAACTAGAAGGCAAGCCTTTCCATATTTGATATTCAATTTAGAATGTGTTATTCACGGAAAATTCTAAGAGAAAAGTTCTTATGCCTTCACTGATTTGTTAGGTTAGAGACCACGGCATGCTCTAAATCAGGGGTCCCCAACCCCCTGGCCGTGCACAGGTACCGGTCTGCAGCCTGTTAGGAACCGGGCCGCACAGCAGGAGGTGAGCGGTGGGCGAGCGAGCGAAGCTTCATCT
>NW_021158866.1:0-1193 GCF_002837175.3 Physeter macrocephalus | reverse complement strand
CACACACACACACACACACACACACACACACACACACACACACTTCAATGGAGAGACCTACCCAGCATTTTCCGGGAATTCCTCCCTGAAGAGAACGCCTTTAGGTTAAATCTTCAGGACGTAAGGAGAGGCCAAGCAGGGTAAGAGCAGCCCCGGCAGAGCGAACGGCATTTGTGCAAGCTGTGAGGCTGAGAAGAGCTTGTCATTGCTACGCACGGAAAGGGCTGCCAGATTGCAAGTGTGGCTGGAGCAGAGAGAACAGAGAGCGGAGGGGAAGGAGAGGACTTCAGAGAAACAGGCAGGGACGTAGCAGGCCGAGCTTTATAGGGGTTTTGGTTTTTTTATACGTGCAATGAGGAGGTTTTGAATAGATCACTGGTTCCTTGACGGAGGGCAAGGGATGGAAGGGGAACAATGGTAGCATTAGATAGACCAGCTAGGAGGTTATTGAGGCTATCACAGTAATCCAGACGAGAAATAGCAGTGGCCTGCGTTCAGATGATGGCAGCAGATAGAGATGAAGAGAAGTAGACGTAGCCCAGATCTATTCTGGAGGTAGCAGAGAAGGGAGCTGGAGGGTTGGGAGAGAGAAAACCAAAGAAAAGTCCTACATTTCTGGCTTGAGCAGCAGGTTAGATGGCAATGATGCCCTTTACTAAGGTGGAGAAGGTTGAGAGACAACAGGTTTTAGAACGTAAACAGTGTCCTCTAAAAGTATAAGATCCCTGAGGGAGTGTCTATGTTTAAACTTCGCTTACCAGTATGC
Organism: Physeter macrocephalus; assembly: GCF_002837175.3. Classification (NCBI taxonomy): domain Eukaryota; kingdom Metazoa; phylum Chordata; class Mammalia; order Artiodactyla; family Physeteridae; genus Physeter; species Physeter macrocephalus. The sequence continues at coordinate 427 of NW_021158866.1, read as the reverse complement.
ACAAGCCCCTAGCACACTGCCTGACACGGCGAATACCAACTGACCTGGTTTTGATGATAATCCTGTAACGTCCTGACGATTCACTGCTTATAAAAGGAGACTGAGCACATTTAAACGAAATATTAAACAGACACGGGATGTAGTTAAAAGATTCACATTTCAAATTTATGAAGTCAGAGTGATAAGTTAATGTCTTCTACGCACACGAGCCTTATGTAAAGCAAGGGACTTGTTTTCACAGAATGTCGGATGTAAAGAAAGTCTGATGCTCTAAGTTGATACTTCGGAAAGGATAAAGTCATAAAACTTCCCTGTAGATGAGGGCTCTTATTATTACTTGAATTACTTAAATTCTATCGTTTTATTAGAGAGTTGACTTAACGGCATGGCAGCCTTGCACTGCCAGGTTTTAGTGGACAAGGGAGCG
>NW_021158865.1:0-1194 GCF_002837175.3 Physeter macrocephalus | reverse complement strand
CCCCTGCATCGGCAGGCGGACTCAACCACTGCGCCACCAGGGAAGCCCCAGACAGACTCTTTTAAAAACATAGATATTTAATTTTTTAAGCATCTGAGTGAATTGAGACTTTGGTGAGAATTGTACTGGTAGAAGGCCTCTCGGTATGTCACAAAACTAGAGATCAGAAGCCAGTGAATGAGGCACTTTCCATTTCTGTTGCTTGTTGGAAGTCGTACTTCCGTTTAGTTTCTGGAACTGCCCAGGGAACTTTGTGTCACCCCAGCTACTGTCTTGACTTTTTTTGCAGGGCCAGCGGCCAGTAATTATGGAGTCCGAACCGAGAGCTGGGGGCCTCTCCCCGCTCCATGCAGCAGGAAACCCTTCTTCTCTCCTGTGATCACCAGCAGCTCAGGGGGGCTCAGTCTCAAGGCAGCCAGAGAAGGGTCGGCCAGTTCTGATCATCAGAAAGTCTTTCTTCTGTCTGGCCAACCGTCTTCCTGAAGATCTGACCCAATTGGCAGCCACGTTGAGCCTGTTAAAATGACCAGGTCCTGTCACTCCTGGGTTCAGAAAAAACCTTTCATTCCCCTCTACCCCATTCCTCACTCCCAGAATTAGAGCCATCGTCCAACTAGCCTTCCCCCTCCACATCCTCCCCTCTCCTGGTCCGTGCATGGTGGATATCACTGTTCCAAGCTCCTTCCTCTGGGTGGGTTAGTTGTTAAGGCCCTTTCCTGAAAGATGTCTTGTTCTTGGTCCCCCAGGAAACTCATGTCCGTGTGTGCCTTGCAGGTAGCTCACCTATCCTGCAGATTCTAAATGGATAGTCTTAAAAAGCACTGTTTTGTCTTTTCTCAGAAAGGGGAGTGAATGATTTACCCTGTGTTACACTCTCAGTCAAGCCTAAAAGTGATGTTAAAACCTCTGTTTGAAAACCATCGTTCCCATGTGAGGCTCAGGACCGTTTATGAAGGAGTGATGTGCAGGGGGTTCACCCGCGCCGTCTCTCAGACTCCCCTGAAGCCCTGCAGTGCGCCCGTGACTACTTCCCCGTTTTGAAGCTGGGGGAAGTAAGACAGAGCGATGAAGTAGCTTGCCCAGGGTGGTTCACTCGCTCAGCCATAGAACCCAACAAAGCCTGCTTCCAGGCTTTCCCTTTGTTCTAAGGGAAATCTTTTGGTGGTGTTACTCTGCCACAGGCACTGAAGCTGG
>NW_021158864.1:0-1195 GCF_002837175.3 Physeter macrocephalus | reverse complement strand
TATATATATATATATATATATATATATATATACACACACACACACATACATATTCACTTTGCTGTGCACCTGAAACTAACACAACTTTGAAAATCAACTATATTTCAATAAAAATTTTTTCAAAAAGGAAACTTACTCAAGATCACAGAGCTAGGAAGAGACAGAGCTGGGACTTCAAGCCAAGCAGCATGACATCAAAGTCCACACTTTGAACCAGCGCATTCACTGCCTGTATGTGGCGGAAAGCCCCATGGAATTTGAAGTTACACATGAGTTCAAATCCCTGCTCTACCACTTACTAATTGTGTGGCCTTGGGCAAGGTTGTTAATTGTCCTGAGCCTCTGTTTCCTCATTGAAGGGATAGAAAGGCAATTATGTCTACCTTGCAGGGGGTTATGACATTTAAGTAAGACAGCATGTGTAGTTGGTAGGTGCCAGCCTTGTAGCTGATACTCACTAGAAGGTAACTAATGGGACTACTCACAGTCAATCTAAAATCCACTCCTGGGTCCTGATGTGGTTGAGATTTTACAAGCCTTGATGGCTTGTAATTGAGAAATCTGCATCCATGACAGGTAATCAATATGCTCATTTGGCAGCCAGGTTTCAGATGAAATAAAGCTAAACGATGATGCAATTAGAATATACAAACAAATCCTCCACAGAAGCCAAACAGACTTGAATGCCTCCTCCATCCTAATCATGTCTTCGTGTTCTGAATGCATCTGGAAAGCATTTTTTCTTGGTGAATCTGGATCTAACCGCATAAAGAGACTTCTTTCACCCATTGACCGTTTCCTTTATGTGCTTTCTTCTTGGAGCTCCATTTGCCTCCACCCAAGGACAGACTGCACACAGGTCTGACTCCCTAAGTGTGAAGGATATGCTGCACACCTCACTGACAAACATCGTCCCCTGAAATGCACTTTGTCACTTCTTTTCTCATTGTCAGACAGAAATACAATAGCTGGCAATTTTAATGGGGAGACAGTGCAGGAGGCAAGGTCTCAGCAGTCTCCGGCAAATCTTTCTAAAACAAATCCTTCTCTTCTCCTTTCCTGGAGTCTGTGAATTCCTAAACGACAAGACTGTGTTTATGGTCACCCTCACACTAACCTTCTCCACCTTTCTCTTCTGGTATTCACAACTGCAGCTTATGAACTTGACAATGAAACCTAAATGCCACGTGCCAGG
>NW_021158863.1:0-1195 GCF_002837175.3 Physeter macrocephalus | reverse complement strand
AGGTGATACTGGAGATGGTAATACTGATGTGGTGTGTCTGGCTGCTTCTTGAAAGGCTGTTTGTTTAGCTCCCTAGTGAATTTGGTAAACTAAGGCCATATTTTTATTTCTAGAACTGGGAGTTCCCTAAGCTGGCCGTTTTGACCTTTGAATGTTAGGAGCACCAGAAGTTCTGATTATGAGACAGAGAGAAGGTGACAGCTTTTCTTGTCCATTAAAAAACCCAGGACTCACTCCTGACATCCCTTTGTCCTACAGACAGAGCAGAGAATGGGACCCCTGCTCTTTGGGGTGGCATTGCTTTAAAGACTATCAGAATCTACCTGTTAAATGCTCATCTTCTCTGTGAATCTGTGTCTTGGTTTATTATTACCTTTGGCAGCTGAATTTCAATCCATTGGGGGTGGGGTGGGGTAGTTTGTAAGTGCGTTTTCAGAAATGCATCTTAAAGCTTTTCAGGAAAAATTTGGGACCTGCTAGTGCAAATTAGCATCACAAATATGGCTGCTTTGCTTTTAGGTGATCGGCGAGGACAATGTTGCGGTGCCCTCCCACCTCTACAAGGTGATCCTGGCACGCAGAAGCCCGAGGTCTGCTGAGCCCCTGGCACTAGGGGCCTTCGTGGTGCCCAACAAGGCCATTGGCTTCCAGCCCCAATTAAGTGAGTTCCAGGTGAGCCTGCAGGAGCTGGAGAAGTTGTCAGGACTGGTGTTTTTCCCTCATCTGGATAGGACTAGTGACATCAAGAACATCTGCTCGGTGGACACCTGTAAGCTCCTGGATTTCAGGGAGTTCACTCTGTACCTGAGCACAAGAAAGATTGAGGGAGCCCGATCGGTACTCAGACTGGAAAAGGTCATGGAAAATTTGCGGAATGCAGGCATTGAACCTGATGAGGACTTCATGACTCGCTACGAGAAGAAGCTGGAAGAACTCAAAGCTCAGGAGCAGTCAGAAGTCCTGGAGAGAAAACCCTCGTAGTTCACCTCTCAGAAGCGTGATGTCATCTGTAATGAAGCAGGTGTGGCCTCTTCAGATACTGTATTTTAGTGGCTTTGTTTTAAAATGATGGAATCCTAAATTTCAGACTAAATTTCTCCCCAAAAGATGTCAAATGTTTTGGTTGGTATTTTATTTGACGTGGGAAACTAAGGAAACTGTTAACGCCTGCAGATCACGGGCTGGTCTTGTGTCA
>NW_021158862.1:0-1195 GCF_002837175.3 Physeter macrocephalus | reverse complement strand
GAGTCACCCTGGTTGGGGTCTAAATTAGGAGCAAGAGATAGGTGATCAATGAAACACGTGGGGATGCAGCTGAAAATGAAAGTGCCCAAGCCAACATACAGGGAGGCCCCTGTGAGACTTACACAGGCTTGCTGTTACAGAGACATTTTCAGAGATGCTATCGCTCCAAACACTGAGGAGCTCCCACAGCAGTGGGTAGCCTGGCTTAAAACAAACAAGCAAACTAAGAAGCCTAGTTTCCCCCCCATGCTACCCTTTAAGCCTTGCTTCCACACTGGGGCATAGGGGCAGTGTGCGGCTTTCTCTGAGGGTACCCCGTGTTGTCCTGTCCCCTCCCGGCCGCCCCCGCTGGTGTGAGCCAGTCCAGCCGCAGAGCAAACGCGGGTTTCCTCTCCTCGGGTCACGCACCGCAGGGAGCATAGCGGCTCATGGCGCCGTGCAGTTCCTTGCTCGAGTTCCTCATGCCGGAAGACACGCTGGACCGGCTGTTCTCTGTTCTCGGGTGAACCACGAACCGACGCGGGGGTTGAGCTGCAGAGGCCGTCCCCGTTCTTGCTCTGTCTGTCCTCCTCCACCTGACAGGTATACAGGCGTCTCACTATTCGGGACATGCGGTCAAGTCCAGGCAGGGTATACATCAGGGGCACACACACGCCGAGTAGTCAGCAGGGGACAGCAGGTTCCGAGGTACCCCCGCCCCCGGCCCTGTGCTCCTCCATCCCGGGTGACGGGTGGCCCCCTCCCTGCCCCGACCCCACTGGCCGTCTGACCCCGCTCACCTGCCGGCCTAGGGTCCAGCGTCCGAGGCCACTCTGTTTCAGGGGGCGGCTGGGACCAACCCCAAACTCCCAGCGCGGCGCGGAACCAGATCAACCCGCGTCGCCGGGGCAACGGCCTGGGCCAACCGGCGGTCGCAGCGGGAGCAGCGGCAGCCAATCGGGGCAGTGTGAGGGGCCGCAGCCGGCCAATCAGCTCCAGGGGCAGAGCCCAGGCTCCTACTATCAACTGCCCGGCGCCAGGGCGTGGCCTAGGTGCTGGGCTGGGCGTGGCCGCGCTGCTGGCGGGGCGAGGCACGGGGCGTGCTGGGAGCGAGGCCGGCCTCAGAATTCTCGTGCGCCCTCGTCTCCCTGCCGTCCAAGAAATTCGACAGAGATTTTCTTGTCAATCTCCCATTCATTTAATGCATTAAAAAAAA
>NW_021158861.1:0-1195 GCF_002837175.3 Physeter macrocephalus | reverse complement strand
AAAATAGGTACACAACAATTTTCCAAGGGATAAACGGGTAAAGCAAAATATAGTACAATGAAAAAGTTTGATTGTTTTAGGGATGTGTATGTATGTAACAAAGTTTTACCGTTTGGGTGTGTGTGATGTAGGGGTGGGAGTGGCGTGTTCTTTTCAAGGGAGGATCTCTTACACAGCTGGCCCTGATGTGGAAGCTCGTGAAATCCAATATCTTCATTATAGAAGAGGAAGCTGAGGCCCAGCACAGGCCAGAGCTGCCTTTCTTAACCACTCCAAGGGTCACCCAGCGGGATTGTGGTCCAGTGCTGTTTCCATGCATCCACTGTCAACTCAGAATTGGGGTTTTAAATTCTTTATTTCCTATTTCACTTCAAGGAAGGGATGAATTAGAAATCATTTTTGAAAGCAGAATGCCAGCGCATTTCTTTCTTCCTATAACCTAGGGGCCTAAGAGGATCTCTTGGAAAATGAAAGCATCGATCAAAATCCTCTTTATCCTGATCAGGCAGCTGTTTTACAGACTGCGACAGTCTCCAGCCAGCTCTCAACACAGGAGAGTCAAAAGACAATTGCCATTTAAGAGGCACTTTCAGAAATGAGGACTGCACAAACTCAGATGGCCACACCCTAGGCAGGCCCCCAAAGCAGAGTGAAACGTTGAATAAAGCCACATCCGAGCTGTCACAACAACTTAGCCAACTAAGCTGATGCTGACACGAAGCCATTACGGGCCATTTGAAGGTGGAGAACTAAGAAAAGAGATGCCAAGCCTTCTGAGTGCATCCTGGGCAGGCCTGGTATGTCCCAGCATTCTGCAGTGGGCAGAGACCGGGTGAAGACTAGAGGTCTCTTTGTAAAATTTTGCTCACAAATAGGAATTTAAACTTAGAATAACTCAGCGAGCTGCTGTGGCCGGTAGCACACTCGAGTCACCACAGCACATTCGGGGGGTCCAGAGGAGGGCTCTGTCCTGAGCTTACTTCCCTCCTGCTTCTGGATTTTCAGATAGATTCTTTGAGCCTTTAATCCCCAAAAGACATTTTTTTTTTTGTTTAGTGCCTAAATTAGCTTTTCAGTCTGGGGTTCTTAAAGTGGAGGCTGTGGTTCCTTTAGGGTCTAAAAATGGGCTTTTACATGGACTTCCCTGGTGGTCCAGTGGTTAAGAATCTGTCTGCCAATGCAGGGGACATGGGTT
>NW_021158860.1:0-1195 GCF_002837175.3 Physeter macrocephalus | reverse complement strand
GGCCTCTCAGTTCCTTGAACTTATTTTCTACAGTGATCTTTTTTCCCGTCTTATGTCAGCCATATCTTCCTGTGGTGTTGTCATTTAATTAAAACAATTCTTAAATACTAATTTCAAGCTTCCATTTTCTGCTAATCATCTCTCGTCCTTCTAGCCCACTTCCTTTAGTATCCTAACCCTAACAATCCTTCAGCCTTATTCAGGCCTCCAATCCATTGTTTCTGCCATCTTTTCGTGATCATTACCTCTTTCATGTCCTCTCTTTCTTCCTTAGAGGGGGCAATATCCCATGGTCATTCATTATAATCACTTTCTTGCATGTAGCCTCAATTCTTGCTTCATGGATCTTGCTTGACAAAAATGCTTACCCTGGATAAATACAACTCTGTCTATTCTGTGCCTCACAGCTAAATGTGACTAGAGACAAACAAAATCATGCTGATTGGTGTATCTTTAAATTCACAACCATAATCTTTAGAGATCCCCCTAATGTTGCTAGGCAGTGATAGCATATTTACCTGGTTTATCCACACTCTCCTAAATGGCCATTTTACACTTATCTTTTCCTCAGACCTTTAAAACACCTCTCCCCTATGCTCACCCTCAGCTGATGACTTCATTTCCTATTTTGTTTCACTGATTAAATGAAGGCAATCACAAGAGAATTTCCACAAGCTTCCAAGTTGGTCTCTGTTTACTTACCTGCGTCTTATACACATACTCTTCTTTTTCTCCTGTTACTCTAGATGGCATGTCCAATCTCCTATCTAACACCAAACCTCCATGTTTGCTTCGGATTACATTCTGTATTCCCTCTGGCCTAAATCAAGGACTTCCTTCACTTTAATTCTTCCCTGCATCATCAGTTTTTCCCTCTAGTAAAGTGTTACCATTCACATTCAAACGTGATGTTATTTCTTCCGTTTTTCTCTTGATCCCACCTCCCCTTCCAGCAATCACTCCATTTCTCTAGTCCCTTTGATAACAAAACTTCCCCCAAAGAGTTGTCTATATTTGTTGTCTCTAATTCCTTTCCTCCAGTTTCTCTTGAGCCCACTCTAAGCAGGGACCTGCTAGTGGACTTTCTAATGTCACTGATGACCACATTACTAAATTCAGTGTCATGGCTTTTAAGTGTCGTCTGTGTGCACTGTCAATTTTATATCTCTAATTTATATTTCTACCCTAGACCTGT
>NW_021158859.1:0-1195 GCF_002837175.3 Physeter macrocephalus | reverse complement strand
ATATATATATATATATATATATATATATATATATATACTCATAGAATGGTACACCTTGGATCTCATTTTATTATATGCAAATTTTGCCTAAAAAAAGTTAATTTCAACCTTATGTTGGCTCCCTCCATTATATTCCCTTTCTGCAATGGTCAGTGATAGTTTAAATGTTGTTTCTGCCATGACACTTTTTCTAATATCCTCTGTTGAAACAACTTTTCTCCTTACTCTTAGACTGTGTCTAAATCTCAGTCATAGCAATTACATAATCCAATTTTGTTCCATGATTACTAGGTATGAGCTCCTTGAAGCAAGCAAATATCTCTTAGTCATTTCTGTATCTCCAAAATCCCAAACATAGAGCTTTGCATATGGAAGATATTCAGAGTTTGAAAAAAAAGGGTGTGTATATAGGTATGGTTGTGCTTGCATTATTTTCAACACTTGTACTGTGAATTTTGTACATCTTAATGCATTTTGCCATGTTGTTTAAAACTATCTAATATCTCTGCAAAATACCACATTCATTTATTTAAATAGCATCTAATCTTATTCTATTAAAGTAAGTATATCTTGCTGCTTCTGCTATGACCACAGCACTGAATAACCTCGGCCAAGCCATTTGCCTTATGTACTGATATAAGATTACTTTGAGAGATTTTCCCCTAGCTATGTAGATAGAGTTAATATTTTCTTTGGCTTATATATATGTTTACATCCATGGCTATGAATTTTTTAACAGTTTACATAGACTCATTTACTAGGTAACATAAAAATTGCTCATTTGCTGGTGATGTATCACATCACCTTTTTACTTGAAAGAATCCAACTTGACACATTGATTTTTTTTTTTATTATGTACCCCCAGCTGTGTGTCTCCTGTTTGCTCTCTAACTGCCATCAGATTTTCAAGTGTATCAGTTATTGATGTTAATATTCTACATGGCCCTTAATGGCAGAGGAAAATTAGCTTATTAGCCTGAAGTCTCAATTAGGTATTTGAGACAGTATTTTTTATTTTTTTAAAATTTTTATTGGGGTATAATTCATTTACAATGTGTGTTAGTTTCAGATGTACAGCAAAGTGAATCTGTTGTATAAATACATATATTTGCTCTTTTTTATATTCTTTTCCCATATAAGCCAGTACAGAGTATTGAGTAGAGTTCCCAGTGCTATACAGTAGGTCCTTATTAGT
>NW_021158858.1:0-1196 GCF_002837175.3 Physeter macrocephalus | reverse complement strand
GTGTGTGTGTGTCTTGGGACGTGTGGGGGAAGAGTGAGAACCACTCCAAAGAAGACAGCCCCAAGAGAAGATGCATCCAAACCCCGCTGGAAAATAAAGAGTGATGGGAAGGGGGTGTTGGCAGTGGGGTGGGCTGTGCCACCTGCTCCCTGGGAAACCCTCTTAAGGCTAGAATAACCCTGTTATCAGCAGCAACATCACCTACCCAAGGCCAACTCCACTAAACATGGCCAAGAGTGGGTTTCCCACACGGGCAAAACAGGGAGGCACCCAGAGGCCTGAAAAGGGGCCCAGCTGCTCCCCTAAGTTTTACCCCCTCCACTGACTTGCCACCACGCCCCCAAATTCCCACCGAGAAATTCACCTCCATCCACAAATGACCTTCTCTGCTCCAACGCCAGTATGGCTCCTAAAAGTCTGCATCAGTGGTTCTCAAACCTCAGCACAGGTTACCTGAAAGGGCTTGCAAAATCGCGAGGGGCTGGTCCCACCCCCTGAGTAGATCTGGGCCAGGGCCTAAGAATTTACATTACAGGGACCTGGCAGGTGGAACAGCCCTACAGTGGGGCTCCAGGGCCACTGCGTCCTTCCCTTTCACACTGACTATTCACATCCAAAGCTGCTTCTCCAGACTCGGCCCTGTTTACCCGAACACTGCGGATGAGGGGCACCGCATGTGACTTCGAGACATCTGTTTTCCCTTTGCATGTTTCTCATTCCGATTCCTCTCTCCCCGCTCCCCTGTCTTTCTCTATCACAATGCAGCTTCCCAGAAACAGAATTCCGACAAGCTCCAGGAAAATCTGAGGGGTCCACTCAGTTTAAACTACAACTGAAAATCTTCCTGCTTGATGCACCCACTTTGAAACAGAGAGCACGTGTTCTTCGGATCAGAGACAAAAGGGCCACCCCTCCCCCCAGCCACACAGTACTGCAGGCTTGTTTCAGGACTACAATTCGAAAGCGCTCTTAGGATTTTAAACATGGATTTCTAAATAATACACATGGGACTTTTTTTTTTCCAGAGAGAAGAGCTTTCAAAGGTCCAGTAAGCTACTCCTTTGCATACTGAGAAATTCTTTTTAGCTATCAAAAGGATTCTGTGGGTCAGGCCAGGAGCAAGGATAGAACCTTGAAAGATGAGGAATTATCGGCTGACCAGTGAAAGATGTTGATCACTGCTTGATACCTATACA
>NW_021158857.1:0-1196 GCF_002837175.3 Physeter macrocephalus | reverse complement strand
CACTCCCTCATTTGGTTCATTCAAATAATATTTAAATGTAGAAAATAACTGTTAAGACATAGTGTATTTTAATTTTCTGTTAAAATTTGTCTTTCAGAAATAAGTAGTATTTAATGTAATAATAGCCTGCTTTGGATCATGGCACACAACCCCAATTTGAAGTGTGGAATTACTGTCAATTTCGTCTGTGATTTTTAAAATACATTATTTAACTCAATAGACTAACTCACTTGATCTTTTAATAGATTGCTTTGGAGAGTGTCTGAGAATTTTGTAGGTTGCTATGGATTTTTTCATGCAACCCAGAATATTAAGCAGTAATTAGTTAGAAAACATACTGCTTGTTTTATTTTCTTGATAAAATCTCAAAGATTTTCTAAAAAGTTTACACAAAAGTGTAATTTGCATCATTTTTCTTAGTTTATATAATTGTTTATTCTTTCTTTTTTAAAAAATGGAATTATCCTGCATTGTAGATAAACGGATAGTAAAAGAAATCCTCTATTGGTAAATGCAGAAAATTGAGTTTTAGAAAAATATATAGAATTTATACAGCTTTTTATTTACAAAATATGTGTCTGTAGAGTGAAAAAGAAATGAATTATAAAAATTTATCATTTTCTTGTATGTTTTTGTGATTTTTTTTTTACCTTGTATAAATGAGATAACTGGGGGGGGGAATGTATCAATTTAAGAAGAAAAACCAAAGTATAATGTTGAATTCTGTATATTATTATCTTCCTTTTTTTCTATTTTCTTTGATCAGTGTATCAGCGATGTAAGCTGTTTCTGTTCCCTATGATTTATTACATCAATTGGGTATATGCATTCTTATTTCACTGTATTCTTCCTATCTTTATTATAGTTAATTTTATTTCCTTGCTAATTTTCTGAACCCTCCCCCCTCCAATGGCATCAGGTTGTGAATAGGGAGTAGGTAAGGATGGGTTGGCTAGTTCCTTTTTCTTAACAGCTTTACTGTGGTACCATTGATGTACAGTGAGCTGCACATATTAAAAGTGTATAATTGGATGAATTTTGGCCTATGTATATACCCATGAAGCCATCACCACTACTAAAGTAACAAAAGATTACTAATTTTTGTTCCCTCTTCCTGTTATGTCTTTTTAAACCTATGAATAAATATCCTAAGTTCATTTTTTGTATGCTTAATCATGTAGTCTCCTTTAGTGATT
>NW_021158856.1:0-1196 GCF_002837175.3 Physeter macrocephalus | reverse complement strand
AACTAAAGGGATTTTTGTTTGTCTTTGTTTTATTGGACCCTTTTCACCTACTGAAACCCTAGACCAGCTCTATCCAATAGAAATATAATGCCAAATATACAAGTTTTAAATTGTTAGTGATCCCATTAAAAAAAAAAGCCAACAGAAACCAGGCGAAATCTATTCTAATAATGTATTTTATTTAATCCAATATATCCCAAATATTGTCACTTCAACATGTAACCAATGTGGGAAATTATTAGTAAGATAATTAACATGATTAATATCATACTGTTTTTGGATATTCAGTGTGTACTTTACCCTCCAGCACATCTCAACTTGATGAGCCAGTTTTCAAGCGTCCGATAGGTCCTGTGGGACAGAGAACCCCTGCATGTATAAGACACGGTCTTGTGTGGAAGATGGAACAGAGAAGAGCCCTAAGGGGCCTGCAGCACTGTCCCTGGAGTCCTGGCCTTGTGGACCCCTGCTACCTTGGGTGGCTAGAGCCTGGTAGGGTGACCCCCAACTGCAGGCTGCCTCCTGTTCATATTCCCGGGGAGGATCAGAGAGACCCCTGAGATGGCAGCTTGTAGGGCCGCCCATCTCCCCACTGGAGTCTCGAATCAACCCAAGTGGTCCTCCCCTGGCGTGCGTGGTTTGTCCCTGTGTGCTGTCCCTGCCTTTCCTTCTTCAGGTCTGGGCAACCAGAGCCCCATGGGAACCCAGCACTACAGGCTGTCACTTGGCCCAGACCAGCAGGAGGGCTGTGAAGCGGGGATCGTGGGCCAGAGCCAGCAAGGTAGAGATTCCTTCCTCCCCACCACGTGTTTGCCCTGCCTTCCATATTGGAAGCTCTTGCTCACCTGGGTCTCAGGCCTGGCTGGGCTCCCTTTTGAGTGTCTTCAGCTTGACAGGAAAGCTGCCAGGCTGAGCCAGGCTGGGCCAAGGAGGCTTGAAAGGCTCCGTCCCTTTGTTAGAGACAGGAAGTGCCTGAGGCCCATTTGCTGAACCACCATCCACTCCCAACAGGCACCTGGCAGCTAACAGATCGATCACAGCAATGGATTATGTTTCCTGAGCACTTACTATAGCCCCCAGAACCTGAGCAAAGCCCTTGACACAGATTATCTCATTCAGTCCATTCTCCACCTGGCAGCCTGAACCAGCTTTTTTTTTTTTTTAACATCTTTATTGGAGTATAACTGTTTTACAAT
>NW_021158855.1:0-1196 GCF_002837175.3 Physeter macrocephalus | reverse complement strand
CCAGGGAAGCCCCATATTCTGTATTTTTGATGCCATGGTCAAAAGTATTCATTTTTTGATAAAGGGTGTTTTGGATTTGATTCATTTAGCCAGTGTATAGAAACACAATTGGTTTCTGTACATGATTGTATCTTACGCAGTATTTTTGATTGGATGCTGGACATTGTGCATTTGACCTTGTTGGATGCTGGATATTTTTGTATTCTTATAGATATCTTTGACATTTGTTCTGGGACACATTAAGTCATGTGGACACAGCTTGACTTTTTTACATCTTGCTGTTAATATTTGTTAGATTGGACCAGACTGGTTGTCAGGTAGAAGCTAATTATCCCTTAATGAGCATCTTATCCAATATCGCATGCAAGCTTCATGAGGTTTTCCAGGATGGATGGTTGGAACAGGAACTGATCCTGGTCCGATCTGTGGGAAATTTTAGGGTTTTGTTTTTCCCCAGCCTTAAGAAGCTTGAGTAATTGTTTCCTTATATATATGCACTGATATTTACTCAGCTGACAACATGGGAGGATTCTTTGCAGATCTCCTTTCTTCTCTCTGGGTGAAACCATCTCTTTCCTGGTACTCTGTCCTGAGAACCTCCCTGCCTTGGTCTCCTAAGATTCAGAGAAGTTTTCTGGGCTCTGCCTAGATTCCCTTTCCTAGATCATGGCTTGGAAACACTCTGAACACAATAAGCCCAGGCAATTGAGGGTTTCAACTGGTTCATCTTGAGTCTCTCAAAGATCAGTATTCTCTGTGTCCTGATAGCTACTTCCTTGAAAGCTGTCTTCTATTCTATTCTGTAAGGTCCCCCTTAGTCCATTTTGGCCGACGATTGATGCATCATATCACCTCTTACTCCTGACTTTTAATTTAAACATGGTGGTTTTCTATAGGAGTCCCATTTTTCTATGTATATTTATAAAGAGGATTTTTAAAAAATTTTTATTTTGTTTATTTATTTTTGCCTTGTGGCACGTGGGATCTTAGTTCCCCAGCCAGGATTCGAACCTGCGTCCCGTGCATTGGAAGCACAGAGTCTTAACCACTGGACTGCTGGGGAAGTCCCTATTTTTATTTTTTAAATTTGATTAAAGTGTAGTTGATTTACAGTGTTGTGTTAATTTCTGCTGTAGAGCAAAGTGTCTCAGTTATACATATATATATTCTTTTTCATATTCTTTTCCATTATGGTT
>NW_021158854.1:0-1196 GCF_002837175.3 Physeter macrocephalus | reverse complement strand
GCACCCAGCAATGAAGACCCAACACAGCCATAAATAAATAAATAAATAAAATAGAATAAAATAAAAAGTATTGAGACTTATGTAAAGAAAATACTACCACTTTACCAAAGAACATAAGTGTGAACAGCTGCAGACACTGTCAAGTTCCTCATGGGAAGACTGAATATCAGAGATAAGTCTGTGATTTGGGGAGATATCAAGATTTGGAAAATGTCAGATCTTCCCATCTCAATCAAAATCCAAATAATATTTTTGCATCAATTTTATTACCTGATAAAAATTTCATATGAAAAAGAAAATGGGCAAGGAAAACCAAGAAAAATTTTTTAAAAGAATAAAGAAGATGCTGGTATAAAACATATAAGCTTTAATAATATAAATTGTAAGGTATAGGTGCAAAAGGATTAATAGAACAGAATAAAAAGTCCAGAAAGTGTCCAATGTACATATGGGAATTTAGTATAAGACAAACATGACATCTTAAATCAGTAGAAAAAATATAGACAATAGTGTTGGTGGTAGACAACTGAATAAATGGTAATAAATATGAACAAAAACTAGGAACTGACAGTTCACACAAGAAAAAATACAAATAGAAAAAAAATGACAAAGGGCTCAACTCACTAGTAAAGAGAAAAAGAGCAAATTAAAACAACAAAGAGATACTGTATTTCACCCATCAGCCAGACAGAAATGAAAAATGAGAATTTGCGCTACTGATATGGGTGTGGGGGGAATAAGAATATTACCTTTCCCTATTGGTAGAAATTTAGTATAAATTCAGAAAGGACTTTTGGTGAACAATTGAATATGCGCTTAATCCAGCAATTTCTAATTCATAAACATGTCACTGTGTCTGCAAATTTTACATATTCACTGAAGCACAGTTCTTAACAACAACAACAAAAAGGAAAGTCTAAATGTCCATCAATAGAAAAATAGTTAATCTGAATCATAGTACAGTCATCTTATACAGTTGTCTCAAAATTTTTTTAAAAACCAAAACCCCTAAGGGATCTCTGTGTGCTACCTTGAGAACATCTCCAAGATAAATTGCTAAAAATATAAAAGCAAGTCAAGGACTTCCCTGGTGGCGCAGTGGGTCAGAATCCACCTACCAATGGCAGGGACACGGGTTTAATCCCTGGTCCGGGAAGATCCCACATGCCACAGAGCAACTGAGCCCGTGCACCACA
>NW_021158853.1:0-1197 GCF_002837175.3 Physeter macrocephalus | reverse complement strand
ACACACACACACACACACACACACACACAGTAAGGAATGTATACTTACCAGTCAGAACAGGGCATTCATTAACCAATCAGAAAGGATGTTTGGGATAAACAACTGAAATGAGTATATCATGTGTACTAGATGAGCGTCAGTCCCAGCCCTCTCCACCAGCCTCTCATCGAGTGTACAATCTTGTTACTCCCTTGACTGGGGATGAGAACTGATCCGATGGGATCCTTGCGGCTGCCAGTAGAGGAAGACTCAAATATAAATAGATTAAAAATAAGATTTTGTTATTCTCACATAATAAGAGTCTAGGGTTGGGAAGAGTCTACATTTGGGTGGTCCCTGGGTCAATTGTTTTGGTCCCTTAACAATGTCATTAAGGACCTCAGCGCTTTCCATCTCTTCTTTCTATCAATAGCATCTTTTGTGCGTAACTAAATATCTTCGTCTTGTGGCCACAAATGGTTGCTGCAATTCCAGATGACCCAAGCATCATGGTCTCTCTCAAGTTCAGTATCTCAGCCCCCCATGCCTCTAATCCCCACCCTTCTTCCCCCTCACACTTACTGCCTCCAGTGGATCCTCACTCTCCCGCTTCTCCCTGTGTGTAGGTACTGGCCAAGGCTCTATACCTATTCTTCCTCTTCTTTCCCAAATATTTCTCTAAAAGCAGCATCATCCATTCTAACAGTTTCCTTTAACTTGTCTACTCAGAAGATTTCATTAAAATCTGAACATTTAATAAGTGTTTACCCTGGGGCAGGTACTTTGCATATATTATCTCATTTCATTTTCAAAACAAACTTTACTTGTCCATTTTCCACTGGAGGCATTTGAGACCGAGGGAAATTAGCTGACTTGAACAATGTCTTACAGTCAGCAAGTGAAGGTGCCAGGATTTGAACCCAAGCAGTCTCCCTCCTGCCTAAGCTCTCTCCACCATCATGCTCTGCCTCCCACCAACACTGGGCTCAAATGCCCCCTCCTTCAGGAAGCCACTCCTGATTGCCCAATGTGATATGGTCCCTCCATTTGTGTCACTCTTACGACGTTTACATTTTGCTCTATGTTACGATTATGCTCGCTCCCCTCCCCCCACCACATACACAATTACGCTACCAATTCTGGGAGACAGAGACTATATTTACTGATTTCCTATCCCCTCTAATATTAGCCTAGGACAGTGCAAAACAGGCAGCCAGT
>NW_021158852.1:0-1197 GCF_002837175.3 Physeter macrocephalus | reverse complement strand
TTGATTTTTAAAGAATCACTCTCTAAAGGAATTAGTATTGTGAAACTTTGCATTCATGTGACTGGAACTTTACTTTTCCACATGTGCATAATTTTTGCAAGTCCTTTTTCATATACTTCAACCTAAACTTAAGACTATGTTATTTCATTTCTACCTGGTTCTACTGAGCAGTTACTCATGTATTTATTCAGCAAACAACCGTTGAGGGTCTTCTATGGGCCCCACACTGTCCTGGGATTGGAGATGCCTTTAAGGACCTTACATTTGAGAAGTGCAGTAGACCAAGTATTGGAGTCAAATAGGTAACTAGGGAATTATGATACAATAAGGCAAGCACCATGATGAGATGTGCGCAACACTAAAGCAAAATAAACTACACAAACAAGTCATATTCTGACCACAGCACTAATCTTCTGACTTCTGCAGCTGCAGAGTCACCCACCATGGGCATGGTTTGTGGTCTTCTGCCACCGGCAAAGGCTCAACACAGTATCTCTTTTAGTAAGGCTTCAGAAAAAGGAGTGTTTATACTTACACAAAAGAAAAGCAGTTTAGACACAATTGTAACTGGAATAAAAAATCTCCAGCCTTAAAGGACTTTTTCTGAACAGGGGAAGTAAAAATGTTTCTACTGTTCTTCTTACTTTTAAAAAATTAGTAGGCATGGTCACTGCTCAAAAATAAAATAAGGATATGCTAGAGAAATGTTTGTTGATTCTTTATATTGCTAGGGGTGGAGTCTTGATGTAATTGGCCCATTGTTTAGCAAAACAACTTGATCAGAGTCTGGATTTGCAGACTTATTCCCTGATCCTGGTTTGGTTGGCTTGGTTTGGAATTAGATCAGGGTTTCTCAGCGTCTGCATTACTGACATTTTAAGCTGGATAATTCTTTGTTATGGGAACCTGTCCTGTACAGTGTAGGATATTTAGCAGCCTCCATGGCCTCTACCCATTAGATGCCAGTAGAACCTCGCTGCTCAGTCATGACAATCAAAATTGTCTCCAGATATTGACAAATATCCCCTGGGGAAGGGGCAAAATTGTCTCCAGTGAAGAACCACTGGGTTAGATGGATAGATTGCTCTGCACTAGAAAGTAACAGCAATTTGGGGATGTTAAGCTGACATCTAGGGAGACAGAAAAAGGAGAGGCAGCTCCCAGTAGCATAGCAGCAGGCCTGGCTTGAGAAACGAG
>NW_021158851.1:0-1197 GCF_002837175.3 Physeter macrocephalus | reverse complement strand
TTTTTTTTTTTTTTTTTGGCCATGCTGCTCAGCATGCAGGATCTTAGTTCCCTGACCAAGGATGGAACCTGCCCCCTGCATTGTAAGCATGGAATCTTAACCACTGGACCATCAGGGAAGTCCCAAGCTCAGTTCATCTCTTGATTTAATATTTCTCTATTTAATTCATTGATTTACTCTTATCATTTTTATATGTGTATATAATATTAAGTTTTCTGTTTCTCATTGAAAATAACTAAAATGCATTTTCTATTTTTCTGAATATGGATTATAAAGTTGTATCTCAGAAGGATATAATAAAGCAACTCTTAGCAACTATGGCTTAGGGCAATTTAAAGTTATTGGCATGCAACTGACTTGCGGATCAGTCTTTGTAAGTGTTCATCCAGAATCTCAGTGGTTCAAAGCAGTTCTCCTTAAATTGCCTATTTGTAGCAGATAAACATTGGAAATTGACATAGAGACACACTTACGTTGTGTAGATACACCCCTGGGATGTTTGCAGTCTTGTAGTGATGATTGAGCAAAAGACAGAAGATGTCAGAACATAGAGTTTGCAATTGCTGAAACACTGAAGCTATTTTCAAAGCATTTATGTTTGCAAGATGGTCATTATTGCAGTCATTTTAAAGCATCTACCCTTGAATAAGTTTGAATTACTAAAATCTCATTTACCACTAAGGAAAAGGAAAAAGGTGGTTAAGCCCTGGTGAAATTGTTTCAGTTGCTTAAACATTCCCAACTCTTATTGTTTCCTGACTTTATACCAATACCACGTTAATCTGGGGTGTGTGTGTGTGCGTGAGTGTGTGTGTAAAATACTGATGTACAGTTTACAGAATTAACTGTTGTAAAAGGTCCGTAGCATCTAAAGAGCATTACTAAATATCATGAGAGAAAGAAATGTGGGCCGTCATTCAGGGGAAGATGCATGGGTTTAAGGTTGAAGGGAAGGAAACAGATCTTAGCTAATAAGGAAGACAGAACAAAGATGGAAAGTTCTGAGTGATCCGGACAGGCTCCAGTGGAAGTGGGCAGGGTGCTGTGGAATATCCAGGTGGACACCAGACAAACCATTTCAGGAGACTTGCAGCAGAAAGGTTCCGGGACCAAATTAAAGGGCTCTAAACACAGGTTTACTGAATCAGGATAAAACATAAACAAGAGAGTAACTTTAATGTTAGAGATGCCTTCTGT
>NW_021158850.1:0-1197 GCF_002837175.3 Physeter macrocephalus | reverse complement strand
ATATATATATATATATATGTGACCATAAAATTACCATCCAGTAGGAAAGAAACCTGTTAGAATGCAGTGCTATGCTTGCAAAGTATGTGGATTATCAAATGTATTTTCTGGATATCTAAAACTTGCCAGACCTACAAAAGGAGAATCTCAAAAAAACATTTTAAACAAAAGAGTAACATTATAGTTTCCATTGATGTATCCATCCATCCATCCATCCATCCATCCAACCAATAATTTTTCAAGTCCTGTTTATTATCGATGTAATTGTGTTGTGCAAAAGAGTAGGCATTCATGAAAATATATGACAGGTGTAGTACTTTTTCCCTTCTATGAAGTGTAATATATTTAAATGCATAGGACATTACTGTCCAGAGAAAGTATGGTTCTGTGATAACAAAAATCGTTTTCATAATGCTATATATATTATCACTCTTAGAGATGCATATTTATTGAAGGCATATTAACATTCTTGATAAATTATGCATAAAATCTGTTTAAAATTTTTTCAGCTCTGTGTTTATTAAACTTGTGACTGTGGAACCCATCTTCATGAAACAAAATGTAATACTTCCCAGAACTGTGATCTGTGAGGCATGTGTGCTGTGGTAGAATTTACTGTTTAATTAGTGTGTTTTAGTGATTAGAAAACGACTTTAGGAACAAAAGAGAAATGTATGTTCTTTTCTCATGACTTTCCTCAGTACACAATTATGAGTGATGATGGTCGAGGATATTTAATGTTTGAAATGCAGAAATATCTAAAGATTTAAAATATACCTGAAAACATATTTTGAGGAGAACCTTTTAACCTGCATACGATGTGAGTTTGGGGTGGTTCATATTCCATCCTGTGACACCGTGATAATGTCCACCAGCGCAGGGCTCCCCTCCTGTCAGGGTCTGAGTGCACGCGTAGAAGCCCTGACCCCCTGGGTGTCAGACGTGACTGCATTTGGAGACAGACCCTCTGGAGGCAAATCAGGTAACACCAGGTCCGGTGGGTCCAATATGACCAATGTCCTTGTCACAGAGGAGAGTAGGACAGAGCACAGACTGAGGCACAGACGTGTGAGGACGTGGCGAGAAGGTAGCCAACCTCATTCCAAGGAGAGGCCGTAGGAGCACAGGTGGAACGTAGCCTGTGGACCCCTTGGCCTTAGACTTCCAGCATCCAGCTCTGTGAGAAAATCAGTTTCT
>NW_021158849.1:0-1197 GCF_002837175.3 Physeter macrocephalus | reverse complement strand
CGCAACGGGAGAGGCCACAACAGAGGGAGGCCCGCATACCATAAAAAAAAAGAAAAAAAAGAATAAAAAAGCAAAGAACCTACGGTAATTTAAATGTGATTTTGGGGAGTCTGCCTGTCTGTAATTCTTCCATATATAGCTGTAGTTAAGTAACAGGAAAGTAAAACAGAGAAACTGGGAGTCTATTATTAAACCCTTTTCAAAAATTATTTTTTTCCCCACAGCATCATTTTTTGGTCTGCATTTTCATTCTTTTTTGCCATTAAATTCAAGAGCAAAGCTGTGTGTGGATTAAAATGCAATATTCCTGACCCTGAACTTCAAACTGCATATGAATTCCAATGCAAGATGAGTTATTTTAACTAATGCATCACATATTTAAACTCAGATGTGGTAATTCACAGGGGAAAAATATTCATGATGTCCAGGGCTCTATGCAAGGTAGAAAAAGCCAGTGCAGCCTCCCTCAGGTCATTTACTGGGATGTCTTAAAGGCCATTCATCCAGTCTAGGGAAGGGAACCAACATTTACTGAGTATCTGGGTGCTATCTAGGTGCTAGATACTGTTGTAGTACTAATGGTTCTGAACCACAGCTCTATGAAGAAGGCTGTGAAATCCTAGCTACAGACAGGAGGAACTCAGTGTTGGGAGAAGCAAAGCAGTCTAGGACAGATTGCACAGCTAATAATGGCAAATCCACATGAGGGTTACTGCAAATGCGGGCGCTGCCTACTGGAGCAGGCTGCCTTCTAGCTGGGAAGTACTATACAAGTGTAAGTTAATGGGGTTGACAAGGCTCTTTTACACAAGTTATTTCATTAGATTCTGGAAGGTAGGTATTGTTATTTTTATTTTTTGAACAAGAAAACTAAAACTAGTTTTGCTTGTGTAACTCGCCGTGAGCCCCAAGTAGCAGAGCTAGGTGCTTGGATCCATGTCCTACAATTGTTGGCCATGGCCATATTTATGAATCGATAGGTGTCTCTTAACAGCACAGGGCATCGAAAGCTAAGATCACAGGGTTTTCTGCCCATTAAGATCTTAGGGTCAGTTGATTTCCTAAACCGACTGTCCATCACCTCCTTTCTCTCCCCTCCTTTCCTTCTCACAGCTCCCCAGGCATGTGACGCATTTTGATTTCTTTTAAGCCACCACTGTGATTAATTTGTGTCAAGAGCCGCTATGGACATAACAC
>NW_021158848.1:0-1197 GCF_002837175.3 Physeter macrocephalus | reverse complement strand
TTGTAAATGGAATTGTTCTCTTAATTTCATTTTCACATTGTTCATTGCTAGGGTATAGAAACATAACTGATTCTGTATGTTGACCCTGTATTCTTCAACTTTTCTGAAATCATTTATTAGCTCTAATAGTTCTGTGTGTGTGTGTCATGTCAACTGCAAAGAGAAATAGTTTGGCTTCTTCCTATTCCAATATCTTTTAAATTTCATTTTCTTACCTAATTGCCCTGGCTAGAATCTCTAGTACAATACTGAACAGAAGTGGCAAATGCAGACATCTTTATCTTGTTCCTGATCTTAAGTGGAAAGCCTTCAATATTTCACCATTAGCTAAAATGTCAGCTATGTGTTTTTTGCAGATGCCCTTCTTCAGATTGAAGAAGTTTTCTTCTAATCCTTGCCTGTTGAGTGTTTTTATCATGAATACATGTTGAATTTTGTCAAATGCTTTTTCTACATCTATCAAAATGATTCTTTTCTCTTTATTCTATTAATATAGTGTATTACATGGATTGATTTTCATATATTGAAACACCTTGCATTCCTGCCATAAGTCCAATATGGCTACAGGATGTAATCCCTCTGTGTGCTCCCTGTTTTGGTTTGCCAGATGAATGAGCAATATTATATTATTAATCAAACTTCAGAAGTTTCTGACCATTTCTTCAAATATTCCTTCAGAATTCCCTTTTCTCTGTCTCCTTTCCTTCTGGGACTCTCATTATGCATATGTTGATATGCTCCATAGTGTCTCACAGGTCTCAGGCTCTGTTCATTTTTCTTCATTATATTTTGTATCTAAGACTGGATAACCTTGTATCTTCAGCTGCTGATTCTTTCTGCTCAAATCTGCTATTGAACCCCTTACTGAATTTTTCATTTCAATTAATATACTTGTCAACTTCAAAATTTCAATTTGGTTCCATTTATAATTTCTGTATCTTTATTGATATTCTGTACTTGGTGAAATATCATTCTCATACTCTAGAGTTTTAGACATGGTATTCACTCGTTGTTGAAAATGTTTAGAATAGCTGGCTTTAAAGTATCTCTCTAGAAATTCATATGTTTGTGCTTCTTCAAGTACAGTTTTTATTAATAGCATTTTTTTTCCTGTGTATGGGTCATACTTTTTTGTTACTTTGCACTCCTCAATTTTTTTGATGAAAACTGGACATTTTACATATTATATTGTGACAG
>NW_021158847.1:0-1198 GCF_002837175.3 Physeter macrocephalus | reverse complement strand
GGGCTCTAGGCGCACGGGCTTCAGTAGTTGTGGCACGCGGGCTCAGTAGTCGTGGCGCATGGGCTTAGTTGCTCCACGGCATGGGGGAATCTTCCCGGACCAGAGCTCGAACCCGTGTCCCCTGCAATGGCAGGCAGATTCCTAACCACTGCACCACCAGGGAAGTCCCCTAACAGCTTTCTAATGTGCCCACAGTCAAGAAATTTTAAACAAAATTAAATCCCCAAGTGGTCACACAGAATGACAGATTGAAGCATTCAATTTCTTTGTCTTTGTCTTTATAATCATTTACTATCATTCTTTATTTTAATTCATTGTTTAAACACAGGAATACGTTATATCATAGGGTTTGGACACACAAATTATGCCACAGATGAGCCCCAAAACTTCTGAATGATGACAATGATGTAGTTGAGCCCACGTGTGCCTGGGGCGATTAAAAAACTGAGTGTTCTCCAAATTCACTTCTATGTAGAATCCAATGCTTATTGGAAAGGAAAAAGCTAATATTTTCTTATTTGACGCATACATACATATCATTAAAACTCACCAGTAAACTACAGCAATTGTTTAGAACTTAGACCAATAAAAGACTTTGGGGGAGAGGAATATGTTACCAATGGCGTTGTTTAGAATTGCTCTTCCATGGTGATAACAAAAAGCCAACCCCCTTTTAGCCAGTTTTGTTTTCCACTTCTCTACAGACAACACACCCCCTTACTGTCTATTCTGGGGCTGGCTGCTCCCACTTGCCATGCCCTGGGCGAACTCCTGAACTTCAGAGAACATTTTTACTGCGCCCTCTCCTGTCCTTTAGTCTCAATGTCCCTTGACATCCCCATCCACCCGGGCGTGCGGAAAGCAAGTCAAAGCCTCTTAGCACAAGTTTCACTGTGCAGAACATTCAGCGCAGGGAATGGAAGAAGTGCTGGGTAGAGCACGGAATCACGAAAATAAAGTGTCAGGAACCTCGGCCCTTGGGTGATGATGCAGGGCAAATGCTGGGGGAACTCACGACTAGGCCCTGCACAATGGCATGGATGATGATTTGGATGGAAAATGGAGCTTCAGTTGACAGAAAATAGTGATTGATTCCCGGTGCGAGAGAACTCAGAAAATGCAAAGAAGAAAACAAGTGTTTGAAAATGGCTCTTTGGGCTTCCCTGGTGGCGCAGTGGTTGAGAGTCCGCCTGCCGAT
>NW_021158846.1:0-1198 GCF_002837175.3 Physeter macrocephalus | reverse complement strand
AGTCAATATTTAATGATAAAAAATCTAATAAATTAAAAGCATCTTTAAAATAATATTATTTAATATCAATTAATGGGATTGAAATTGATAATTTGTTCCCTATACTACTTAGTTTTACCAAAAAAGAAAATGGAAATTACATAACTTGAACAAAGTTCTCTGCATAAATTATTTCCTTGATTTTTATTTATTTATCGGAGTCTACATCAGAGTGTCACTTTTGCTAGAATTACAGCAAGATGCATTTCCTAAAGGATAAGGGACAAAGAAATAAATCAAGAAAAATTCCATTGGCAGAATGAGCTCCTCTTGCTGCCTTATTTTATTTTTTGAGATGCAGGAAAGGTAAAAGATTATCAGTGAAGTAGATTAGCATTTACATATACAAGCAAACACAAAGCCCTTTGGCTTTTCTCCAGTTTTTACCCCCTGGTGTCACCTGGGAAATGGACTGGCCTCACATTTGATATAGGACAATGAAGGTGTGAAGGAGGTGTCAGTGACATAAGGTAAATGTCTGATACAAACATAAATACCAGAGTGATCCCTAACTCTCCAGCTTTCTGGACTCTATATTATTGGAATACCCCCCAAAATAATCTGTACTCTTATTTTGCATTTTATCACAGGAAATATAGAATCTTCCTGTTATTGGTGGGATTTTCAAAGTTGGATTTGGGCCATTGTATGTCCTGATTGTTACCTATAAGCTTGAACTCTCAACTCTTCCTGCCATCTCCTCTAGAATTTTTCTGGACAGTTTTTTATAAATTCTCCAGGCTGCTCTAGCTCTTTCTTGTTTACTTCTACCCAAAATAACAAAGAGATTATTTCCATAATGCCTCAAGTTCAGGGACCTGTCTTTCTCTTACCAATTGGAAAACTAAATCTCCATATAGTTTTTACACAGAGAGCAATTTAGATACTGTGTTTCAACCTGGATCTTGTGTTTAAGAATTGAGAGGCTTATAAATATGTGCTTTTCTAAACTAAAAATTCCTTAATTTTTTGGTCTCAGGACCTTGTAATACTCTTGAAATACTGAGGACCTTAAAGAGCTTTTCTTTATGTGGGTTATATCCCCTGATATTTATCCTACCAGGAATTAAGAGAAATGTTAAAAATATTTATATATTAATAATTAATCTAGAAGTGAGAGAGTGGCATGGACTTATATACACTACCAAATGTAAAATAG
>NW_021158845.1:0-1198 GCF_002837175.3 Physeter macrocephalus | reverse complement strand
GTCCCCCTCCTCCGAACTTGTGACCTTGGCCTCATTCATAGAGCCACTAAGCTAACTGGACGGGCTTGGCATTTTCTGGCAAGTGAGGGCAATGGTCAGAGTAGTCTTTGTGATTGTGGACTGTTTCTGGAGGGCAGAGATCATACCTATGCTTAATATCAACACATTGATCTATAATAATTCTTGTCAAGAACTCTGAGAGGGTGGGTTGTCCATTGTGGTAGCCACTAACCACACGTGGCTATTTAACTTAATTAAAATAAAAGTTTTGAAAATTCAGTAGCCACATTACAAGTGTTCAGTAGCCAAATGTGACCGGTGGTTACTATTGAACAGCACTTGTCGAGACCATATATCCATTGGCATATTCAGTAAATATTTGTTGAGTGCCGTATGTCTGTGAGGCATAGTTTTCAGTCCTGGGTGTAGTATGGTGAATAGGAGAGGCAAAATATCCTTGGTTTCATGGAGCTTGCATTTTACATGATAGTTTAAAGGATGTTTCCGTGGTACCTTCAGTGCTTTACTAATGCAAAGTGGTTCGTGAACCAGCGGCAGCATCTCTGTCACCTGGGAGTTTGGAAGAAATGCAGAATCTCAAGTCCCAAGCCATATCAACTGAATGAGTATCTGTTAAAGTGATTTAACAGGTCACAGGTGATAGATCTCAGATCTCAAGTGATTTGTTTTCATACTGAAGGCCTTATTCAGAACACCATTGATAACTGGGTTTAACAAATGTCCTGATGGATTGTTTGGTAGGGCTCTTAAGCCAACTTTGAATGCCTTGGGAACACTCATCATTTACACAAATACTTGTTAAATGCCTGGCTTCTGTAGTAGAGTGTCAGCTTTATGAGAGCAGAGATTGTGTCTTCCTTTTCCAGCCATGTATCTTCAAAGACTGCACAGTGCCTGGTAAGCAGTAGGCACTCAATAAATGCTTCTTGAGTATATTAATGAGCCTGTTCAGAAGTCAAAACTAGTTAATCCCAAGCAATTCAGGCAAGGTAATATTCAGGGCAGAGAGTAAGAGCATAGGACCAGAATCAAAATGAAGGTAGATCTGTGTGTAGCTTTTCAGCTCTAAACCCCAGCTACCCTGGCCTGAGTTTCATTTCCTGGTTCCCTTGCATGCCCTATCTCTTTCTCTTTTTTTTTTTTTTTGTGGTATGCGGGCCTCCCTCTGCTGCGGCCT
>NW_021158844.1:0-1198 GCF_002837175.3 Physeter macrocephalus | reverse complement strand
TTATTTTGTTTAGGTTATATCTCTTTCTTCCCTCTATTATTATTATTATGATTATTATTGTTATATATTTTTTGCCGCACCTCGAGGGTTGTGGTATCTTAGTTCTCCGACCAGGGATTGAACCCGGGCCTTCAGGAGTAAAAGTGCAGAGTCCTAACCACTGGACCACCAGGGAGTTCCCAGAAAAACATTCATCTGAAAGACAGAATCAATTTTATCAACAAAGGCATTTGTTCTGAAGTCGAAGTGATTCTACATCACTGTACTCAAGGTAGTCCTGAGTTTGCTCAAAACCCAACATGTGCAGGTTTGATTATGAAATGCACTTCCTGAATTGCTAATTACTTCTGAGTTTTCTCCTGGCACTTCCTTTCTGTCTCAGCCTCATGTGAGTAAAAATTATCATAGTGGTCTCCGTGAAAATTACCTGTATGGAAACAACAGGAGACTCTTAATTACTGAATTACTGAATTCCCACACAGCATTTATTCTTTATATTAGAGCCATTGGAGAGCCTCTGGGCATATATACACAATTAAAAAGATAAACAAGATTCCCAGGCAAGTTGCAGCTGTTCTTAACTTTCTTGGAACACTAACCTGGATAACTGCTTCCTTTGATATCAGAGTAAGTTCCCTGCCAGTGACAGTTCGTTGTCTAATAACCTGAGGGACTGGAGTATGCTTGTGAGGCAGTGCAGGTGCAGTGCTGGGCCCAAGGGGTCCCAGTGGCTTTTCCTTCCCCAGCTCTGAGTGCAGTAGGTTTCTTAGAACCTGAAATGAGGGTGCTGAGAGGCAAGTCAGTTAGGTTTAGCTCCTACCAGAAGAATGTTTCTTGCTCTACTGCGGACCAGAAGTGACTCTTACATTGGCTGCACTACACCTAAACCAGCACAGACAGAAGAAACAGCTGGCCCTTTTAGAAGATCATTCTTATGTTTAACGTGTTAGGAATTTTTTTTCTCTAAAGTCTAAAATCCTTTTTGCTGCCAAATGAAGACATTTTCATACATATTCTATCTACAGACAGACATCTACCCACTGGAGAAAATGATAGAATATTAGTGTTCAATGTTCAATAATTCTTCTCTAGGTGAAACTCCAATTCTCCTCTTTGTGCCTCATTTTTTTTCTTTAACTTTTGTGTCTTTTTAAAAACCCTCTCGGGCTTCCCTGGTGGCGCAGTGGTTGAGAGTCCG
>NW_021158843.1:0-1198 GCF_002837175.3 Physeter macrocephalus | reverse complement strand
TTTTTTTACCAGTCTGTAGCTTGCCTTGTCATCCTCTTAACAGGGTCTTTGGCAGAGCCAAAGTTTTTATTTTCGATGATGTCCAGTTTATCAAGTTTCCTTTTTATGGACAGTGCTTTTGGTGCCAAGTTTAGGAACTCCTTGTCTAGCTCGGGATCCTGAAGCTCTTCTCTCATGCTTTCTTCTAAAATTTTATAATTCTACTTGTTGGACAGGTACATGATCCATTGAATTAACTTTTGTTAAAGATGTGACACTTAGACCAGACCTTGTTTTATTGCCTATGGCTGTCCAATGACTCCAGCATCATTTGTGATAAATGCTATCTTTCCTCCGCTGAATTGCCTTTGCACCTTTGTCAAGAATTAGCGGGGCGTATTTGTGTAGGTATATTTCCGGGTTCTTGATTCTGCTCCATTGATCTAGGTGTCTATTCTTCTGCCAGTAGGACACAGTTTTGCTAGTTGTATTTATAAAGTTTTGAAACCAGGTAAACTGATTCCTCCCATTTTATCCATCGTTTTCAAAATCATTTCAGCTATTCTACTTCCTTTTTCTTTCTATACACATTTTAGAATAATCTTGTCTATATCTAAAAAATTCTGACTGGGATTTTGATAGGAATTGCTGTATTTCAATCAATACCTTTATACTAATCTAGTTAGAATTGACACCTTTATCATGTTGATTCTTCCAATCATGAACATGGTATCTCTCTCCATTTATTTAGATCTTCTTTGATGTCTTTCATCAGGGTTGTGTAGTTTTCAGCCTATAAGTCCCGTACATGTTTTGTTATATTTACACCTAAGTACTCATTTTTGAGCACATTAAATGGCATTGTATTTTTAATTTTGCTATCCACATGTTTATTGCTACTATATAGATATATAATAAATTTTTGTATGTTTATCCTGTATCCAGTGTTGTTGCTGAACTCACTTATTAGTTGTAGGAATTTTGTTTTCTTTTTTTTTGAGGCGATTCCTTAGGATTTTCTACGTAGACAACATGCCATCTGCTTATAGGGACAGTTATTTCTCCTTCCTCATCTGTATGGCTTTCATTTCCTTTTCTTGCCTTATTGCCCTGGCCAGAACCTCCAGCACTATATTAAGTAAGAATGGTGAGAGCAGACTTCTTTGCTCCCAATGTTTGAAGGAAAACATTCATTCTTTTATCATTAAGTATTATGTTA
>NW_021158842.1:0-1198 GCF_002837175.3 Physeter macrocephalus | reverse complement strand
AAAGCCCTCGCGCAGAAACAAAGACCCAACACAGCCATAAATAAATAAATTAATTAATTTAAAAAAATGTCTCCAGACATTGCCAAATATCTCCTGGGAGGAAAAGTCACCCCTAGCTGAGAACCAGTGCCTTATAACGACACAGAGCTTTCTCCTTTCTTTTTATAATGGCATAATACTCCATTTTGTGAATGTACCATAGTTTATTCAAGTAGTTCCCTATGGTTGGGCATCCAGTCTTTTACTATTACAAAAAGTGCTACAGTGAATGGTGTCATGCCCACATCATTTTGTATTTTTGCTAGTGTTTCTTTGGCAGGATTCCTAGAAGTGTGATTGCTGGGTCAATGGGTAAATGAATATGTAATTTTTGCAGATATTGCCCAAATTCCCCTCCTTGGGGATTGTTCTATTTTTCATTTCCTACAGCAAGGTATGAGAGTGCATGTTTTTCCATAGTCTCTTCATAGAGCATGTTGTTAAATATTTGGAATTTTGTCTCTATATTTAAGAGGTATTTGCTTTTCATTTTCTGTGAATTATATCATTTACTCATTTTTCTATAGGTATTTCCACCTTCTAGAATCATTAAGACCTCTTTGTATATTAGACATATTAACACTTTAGGAGTGATATAAGCTGCATTCCCCCCCTCAGTTTGTGTTTATCTTTTGATTTTGTTTATGTTATTTTTTTCATACAAAAGTTGCTATATTTTTGTGGCCAGATTTATCCCTTTTCCTTTATTGCTTCTGGATTTTACATCAAAGAAAAGTTTTCCCCATTTTCAAGTTATAAAAGAATCACCCATGTTTTCTCCTAATATGTGTATGTATGTATGTATGCATTTAACATTTAGATCCATTTAGAATTTATTCCACATACAGTGTGAGAAATAGTTTCATTTATATATTTTTCTATATAACTAGACAGCTTTCTGTTAGTTCATTTTTTTGCTCTACTGATTAGAGATTCTGCATTTGTAACATCCTAAACTTCCATGTTTGGTTTGGTGTGTTTTTGAATTTTCATTTCTTTTTCTATTGGTCTATCAATTCACGTGCCTACACTGAAGGCTTTATTATATGTTTTAATATCTAGTAAGGCTGTCCTCCCTGCTCCATTGTTTTGTTTTTAGTGTTTCCCTGGATATTCTTTTCTTTTAAAATTTTATTTATTTATTTATTGGCTGTGTTTG
>NW_021158841.1:0-1198 GCF_002837175.3 Physeter macrocephalus | reverse complement strand
AAAAAAAAAAAAGCCTCAGCAAGAATTAGTCAGCACCTTTATCTTGAACTTCTCAGCCTCCAGAACTGTGAGAAATAAATTCTTATTGTTTAAGCCCCCGAGCTAAGACATGACTAGAAGACTAATCAGCTGAAAGCATTAAAAAGGCTGCTTCCGTCTTGGTCCTCAAAGATATGAAATGTGGAAGACCTGAGTGATTTCTTCAGAGGAAGTCCTCCAGGGTGGTTGTGAGTTGTGTGCTCTGAAAGAGAGAGAGAGGAGAGGGAGAAAGGGAGAGAGGACAGAGATGCTTCTTGTAAAATTGAGACTACAGAGATATGTTTGTGACAGAGCAAGGGTTATGCGGGATACAGTCGTAAGACTTAGGGAAGAGAGGTGTTCAAGAGCAGGAGAAAACAGATCAATACATGCAGTAAGCCGCTGAGGGATGGAGAGAGAGTAGGTACAATATATTTGGGTATATACATAATGCTCATTGACCACACTGATGATACATGAATGAGAAGCATATGGAATTGACTGGGCTCAAATATCCTCACTTGGGCACAAGTTGTTTTGGTACCAGAACTTGCCTGAGGGCTGGACAATAACTTCCTTGGTCTCAGAGATGTGCAGAGGGTACCACAGGCTGACAGTGGTGAAAGAGCACTCTTCTCTGGACAGAGCTATTTCAGTCCTTAGAGCATGATGAGGACGTTATTCTAGAAGGGGGACTATCTCAGACTCTCCAATCTAACACCAAGGTACCTAGATAATAGAATGAGACTAAAATCCCAGTCCTACGACTAGTTATATGATTATACACAAGTTTCCTGTTCTCTCTGGACCTTGTTAATCTTACTACAAATGATGAAGACAGCTCCTTTCATAAGCCTTACTACAAACGATGAAGACAGCTCCTTTCATAAGCAAAAGTTCTCTGACTCCTTATGTTTGCTGATTGTTTCTTCAAATTGTTACCACTCATCTTTCTGTCTGTAGCACTACAAGAAGAATGTTGCTTAGAACTCATGCCTGGTTCCCTATTATGCACCAGATAAATTCTTTAATGAACTTGGCATTCAGCGTCTACCACCACCTCGCCCCTGACTGCATTTCAGACTAATGCCTAATGAACAAGGGTTCCACCCTAGAAACACTACTAATCATTTTTTTAATTTTTATTTTATATTGGAGTATAGTTGATTTACAATGTTGT
>NW_021158840.1:0-1198 GCF_002837175.3 Physeter macrocephalus | reverse complement strand
GAGGAAGCATCATCTGGGCCCATTTCTAGTCCCAGAATCTCTATAAAACATCATACTTGGTTGTCATAAAAATATTTGAGGTATCACAAAATGGGAATAAGAGAGCATCAGGTGGTAAGACAGACCTGAAAGGAGGCCAAAAGAGGAATGGATTTGTTCCAGAGGAACAAAGGTAAATACCCTCCTCTTATAGTTGAACCGGGGTTATGGATTCAAATACAACCGAACGTGGAGGTCCGGTGAAGCTCCCGGCTGCTTTATGGAATAATCTACCCCTTGCTCTCATTCCTTAGGTCATGAGGATTTTAATGTGTGTAGGAAGGAAGGGATCTTAATGGGGGGAGGTTGTAAGGTGTTGATTAACCCCTACCTATTGTCCTCTCTTCCATCCAGAAGCCAATCTTTCTCCACCTACCTCCAGCTAAGCTTTTCTCTAGGCCAGATTTTAAACCTCAATTCCTTATCCATTTAAAATACTCTCTTGAAGCACCCTAGATACCTGAGTAAAAAGGAAGAGCAATGGAGCCACGCTGACCTCGGTAGCACAATGGTGGAGGACCAGTTCTCTTGGCCCCTTTCCTTTCCAGTGACTGGAAGTGACCAGTTTCCTTCCTACAGGGATTGCCAGAGGCCATATGGACCAACGCCAGGCTTCTGGGAGGTGGCTCCAGGACGGAGGCCAAGAATGCGAGTGCAAAGGTCAGTAATCCGGTATCGACAACAGGGACGCACCATCAGATCCCAGCTTGCTCCCCTGAATCCCTCTGGGACCGGAGCAGGTGTTATCTGAGCTGACCTCACCCTCTCCCCCCTCCACAAGCCCACCACATGCAGCACCAACACTTATTTTCTTCCTGAGTTTCATGTAAGAGCCAGACTCCTCCAAGGTCCAGGGGCGAGCTGGCTGAATGTCTGGCTGCCCCCTTCTCCCTTACCCTCTTTTCCCCAACAACCCAGGGCTGCCTTCCAAGTCTTTCCTGGACCCCATTCTCAACCTTATTTTACTCACAGGTAGACTGAAATCAGAGAGGCAAAACGGCTTGCTTGAGGTAAAGCAACCACTAAAAAGCAGACACCTAGGTCTTATTCCTCATTTTTCAGTCTCCCTAGTGATACCCTGATGCCTCCTCCAAACTTGCCACCAAATCCTTGCCCATACAGGTCAGGCAAACAACTTAGAGACCCTGGTGCTCATATA
>NW_021158839.1:0-1198 GCF_002837175.3 Physeter macrocephalus | reverse complement strand
GTGTGTGTGTGTGTGTGTGTGTGTGTGTGTGTGTTTGCACACACACAGTACTACTTCCCACATGCATTTAATGTATTTTTATCAACATGGAACCGTGATAGGTGCACTGCCCCACAGCTTGCATATTTCCTTAATGTATCACCTCACACTCTACCTCTCCTCACGCTCGGAGTTCTAGCTGCACACCATGCCCCTCCATGCTCTGTCCCCACGCCGGACCTTGGCACGTGCTGTTCCTTGTGCCTAGAGCACTCTTCCTTTCCTGCTTCCCTCGATAACTTTTAGGTCCCTTCCTCGACCTCTCGGGGCTGGGCCAGGCTTCCTTCTGCTGGCTGGGAGCCATGGCATATGCTGCAGATCATTGCCTGCTCAAGGGTGTCTCCCCATCCACCTGGGAGCTCTGCAGGGGCAGCGGCAGGGGCAGGGGGCAAGGGGCAGTGCTCCTTGTCCAAAACCTGATTCACAGCAGGCACTTTGTGTGAGTGCATAGTCCCTTGTGAAAACCAGAGTTGCATCTCTGTAATATTGTCGCTGTCTAGGGAGCAGGGTGAGCCTCTGCGTCCCTTGGAACCTGTGGCCCAGAGTAGGGAACGCACGGTAACGAGTCACTTTCCTTGTGCCTCAGATCATCACAGGATGTCGGTCACAGCATGCTGCTTTGACCCAGACAGCCAGAAGGTGGCTTCCGTCTCCCTGGACAGGAGCATCAAGATCTGGGATGTGACATCCAGGGCCACGCTGCTCACGATCACCAAGTGAGGAGGCCCTGGGAGGCCAGGCAGCATCCTGCAGCGGGGAGGTGGGTGGGAGTCCCCCTTCACGCCCTCCTGGATTCGGCCTGTGCCCCTTTG
This sequence comes from Physeter macrocephalus, assembly GCF_002837175.3. Lineage (NCBI taxonomy): Eukaryota > Metazoa > Chordata > Mammalia > Artiodactyla > Physeteridae > Physeter > Physeter macrocephalus. Next base: position 347 of record NW_021158839.1, on the reverse strand, counting down.
GCTCCCCAGCTGGTGTCAATGTGGGGCATCTCCAACTATGGTCTGCTGGTGCTGTGAGGAGGCTGGAGATGGAGAAAGGGAAGGGGACAGACAGGCAGGGGGAAACCACTAGCTGTGGCCCGTGGGCTGGGACGGCCCTCAGATGCATTCATTTCAGTGTGAGCCAACACTGGTAAACATTGTGCAGTGTCCCACTCCCACCCCAAAATGTGGATTTCCAGCATCCCATGTAAAATGGGAAGATCTGATAATCCCGGGCCTGCAAGGGTCACTTTGTCTGTGGCCACCGGCACCAGGTGGGTGGCCAGTCCTCTCCAGCGGGCCTTGGGGTCAGGATCCCAGAATGT
>NW_021158838.1:0-1199 GCF_002837175.3 Physeter macrocephalus | reverse complement strand
CATGTGAAATGTACCTTGCTATATAGCGCCTCCTAGTTTAAGAAGTTTTTTTTGTACCTTATTGAAATCTCTACTGGGAAGGATCCAGCATACACTCATTTGTCGTTTCTTTACAGGAGGAAAACTAGAGCTGTCAAATGCCAATTCTGTAGTATCCTTCTGGTCTACAGCACAGGGCAGGCTCAGTAATATTGAAAGAGGAGTAGCTTATTATTGTCTATGATGTATTATTCTTTTGTGATTTTAACAGTAATACACCCATAGGTGATTTAGAAAGTTATACAGGTTTCATGGGGGAGTCATAAGGGACTGTTTCCAGTAGTTGTGCTGGCTGATCACCTCTTATGGACCATGCCATTGGCATGCTCTCCTGTTGGTGTGGGTGAGCGCGTCAGGGTTCAGCAGACATTGGCTTCGTGTGCTGTGTGCCAGCTTTTTATGACGACTGTGTTCTGTGAATCAGCAGTTGGGGCAGGGGGAGATGAGGGGACCAGAGAGGGTAGTCAGCATCATAATCCCCTTATGACCTCATCAACCTGCCACCTCTGATTTTGAACACATCCTTGTACTTCTCTAGGTTTTGATATCTCTCATTTCTGGGTAAATCAATGAAAAGTTCCTACATTTTTATGGTCAAGGACCTTTTCGAGAAGCTAATGAATACTGTGGAAATTAATTTTTTTAATGCATATCTGTACATACATGCACAAATTAGTAGCCACTTCAGGAAGTTTAAGGAAACCTATGGACCTCTCTTAAGAGCACCTAGACTTACTGTCTCTTCCAATTTCACACATCTGTGATTGTAGTGCCTTCGACCATTCAAATCATATCAGGCCCCTGCCTGAAGCTCTCCAATAATTTCCCGTTGAAATTAGAATGAAAATATTTACCAAGCATGGCCAGCAATGAACAAGATCAGGCTACTCTTTGCCCTGATCACTCAACCTCTTTTCTCCTTGGTTACTTTGCCCTAGACACACAGGTATGTTCCTTCTGAGCTTTATTAATAGGAGTATAATAGGCAGAAGATAAACTGCCCTGTTTACAGTGTACACTTTGATAACTGTTGACATATGTTCCACCTGAGAGATGATCACCACACTCAGAATAATGAACACTTCCATCACACCCAAAAAAGTTTTTGCTTCCTCGGTATGTATAGTAATGAGAACTACATTTTTTTTTTTTTTTTTTTT
>NW_021158837.1:0-1199 GCF_002837175.3 Physeter macrocephalus | reverse complement strand
ACTTAGAAGTGACTGTGAAAACCACTGGTGAAGAAAAATACTCCCAGTGGATAGCACATCAAGTAACACAGCTGGTCATCAACTTGGCATGAAGGGAGCTGTAGCCCAAGGTAAGTATATTCACAGACTCCTGGGCAGTGGTGCATGACTTGACTAGTTGATCAGGGAACAAGATTAGAAGACTGCAGATAAAGGAATGGGCAACAAAATGTGTAAATGTACGTGCCTTACATCAGTGCCTGCAAGAGAGTACCCATCAAAGAGGAGATGCAGAACAACCAGGTGGCTTGGATGACACGTCCGGTGGCTTCCAGCCAGCCTCTGTCCTAGGCCACCCAGTGCTTACTCTATGGACTAATAAACAGAGTAGCCATGGTGGCAGGGATGGAGACTCTACAGGGGCCCCCACAGCTTGGTGTCTGACCAGTTATCCCCAGAGGCTGAAGCTGGGCCCTAAATATGCTATCATCCCCCAAGGAGATCAACCGGCCCCTTGGTGGCAAGCTGATTCCACTGAACTCCTTCCACTCTGGAAGGAGCAGAGATTCATCTCTAGTGGGATTGATTCCAAGAAGAGACTCTCCTTTTTTTTTGCCAGCAGTGCCTTGGCCAGTAACATCATCCCAGGGCTAACGGTATCTGAGTACCATTATGCAATTCCACATAACATCACCTTGGACCAGTGTTTATCAAATCACTTTTCATTACCACTCCCCTAAGGAGCCTTTTGAAACATGTTTTTTCCTGATTGCCGCTCCCGTGAAGTTTTAATACCACAGATATACTGTATTTCTGTTTGTGTGCTTTACGTATAGCTGTGCTTTATACGTAAGAAGAATAACATTTGTTTTGCCCACCAAGAACCAATTTTCACCCGCTTGGGAGCAAGACTGCCCCTGTTGAGAAGGCATGCCTTACACTAAGAGCTTCACTTTACAGTGAAGGTGGTGCAACAGTGGGCAAATGTCCATGTGCTCCACTTTGCCTACTATACACCACATCACCTAGAAGCTGCAGTCCTGATAGAATGTCAGAATGGCATTTTAAAGGTGTGGCAGCTTGAAGATAACTTGCAGCGTTGGGTGCTGGCCTTAAAAATGAGGCAAGGGGTGTTTTTTTGTTTTGTTTTTATTTTATTAAACTATAGTCGATTTACAATGTTGTGTTTAATTTCTGTTGTACAGCAAAGTGACTCAGTT
>NW_021158836.1:0-1199 GCF_002837175.3 Physeter macrocephalus | reverse complement strand
CCAATGCAGGGGGCCCAGGTTTGATCTCTGGTCAGGGAACTAGATCCCATTGCATGCTGAAACTTAGAGTTCACATGCCACAACCAAATGTCTCGCATGCCACAACTAAAGATCCCACATGCCGCAACTAAAGATCCCACATGCTGCAACGAAGGTTCCAAACATGGCAACAAAGATCGTGGCATGCCCCTACTAAGACCCAGCACAGCCAAAAATAAATAAATAATATTTTTTAAAAAGGAAACGGGCACAGCAGGAACATGCCTCAACATAATAAAGGCTATAAATGACAAACCCCACAGTTAACATCATTCTCAACAGTGAAAAGCTGAAAGAATTTCCTCTAAGATCATTAACAAGACAAGGTTGTCCACTCTCGCCCCCTTTATCCAACATAGTTTTTCAAGTCCTAGCCATGGCATCAGACAAGAAAAATAAATAGAAGACTTCCAAATTGGAAAAGAAGAAGGAAAACTCACTGTTTGTAGATGACATGACACTATACATAGTGGAAAATCCTAAAGAGGCTGCCAGAAACCTACTAGAGTTCATCAATTAATTTGGTAACTTTACAAGATACAAAATACACAGAAGTTTCTTGCATTCCCATATACTAACAATGAAAGACCAAAATGCTAAATTCAGGAAACAATCTAACTTATCATCACATCAAAAAGAATAAAATACCTAGAAGTAAACCTATATAAGGAGGCAAACTGTCTGTACTCTGAAAAACTATAAAACACTGATGAAAGAAATGGAAGATGACACAAACAGATGGAAAGATATACCACGTTCTTGGACTGGAAGAAATAATATTGTCAAAATATTATACTACCCAAAGCAATACACAGATTCAATGCAACCCCTATCAAACTACCAATGGCCTTTTTCACAGAACTAGAACAAAAAATCTTAAAATTTGTATGTAGACATGAAAGACCCCAGTTAGCAATGCAATCCTGAGAAAGTACAACAAAGCTGGAGGAATCAGGATCCATGACTTCAGACTATACTACAAAGTTACAGTCATCAAAACAGTATGGTTCTGGGGCAAAAACAGAAACATAGATCAATGGGACAGGATAGAAAAGCCAGAAAAAAAGCCACACACCTATGGTCAATTAATCTATGATAAAAGAGGTAAGACTATACAATGGAGAAAAGACAGTCTCTTCAATAAATGGTGCTGGGGAAAC
>NW_021158835.1:0-1199 GCF_002837175.3 Physeter macrocephalus | reverse complement strand
CCTCCAAAATATTGGGTGTAATCCCGGGGACCCTTAAATCTTCGCCTTTCCCCATTCCGCGGCTCTGAAATCCCTGTCAAACCCCATAGGGCTCACCCCCCAAAGCAGACATCTCCCACAGACTCTAAGTGTCAGACACAGCCCCCAGGATGCCCAGAATTCTTTCAGAGCTCTTCTGTGACCCCCAAATCACGCAGTCCTGGTGGCCCCAGGAGCCACCAGCCAAATTTCCCAGGGCTTCCCAAGTGCACCCTCCTTAAGAGTCTGCAAATTTGGGGGGTAGCCCTTGGGACCTCACAGCCTGAGACAGAGGCCCCCCACATTCCCATGGTTGCCCCAGATACTCGCCCATGCCTCAGACACCCCACCCCAGACCTGCTCCCACAGGCTCCATGGCTCCTATGAGGTGATGCGAGGTGGCCACATGAATGAGGCTTTCGTGGACTTCACAGGCGGTGGGTGAGGCGCTCTACCTGAGGCAGGACACTCCAGGCCTCTTCTCTACCCTGCTCCATGCCCTGACCAAGGAGTCCCTCGTGGGAGCCACTGCCCTGGTGAGAGAGTCAGACTCCCATGAAGACCCCCGCCAGGACCAGAGTGCAGTCACAGCTAGACAGGGGAGGTGTCCTGTGTCTTTCTCCCCTCTGCTTTCACTGTTGGCTTATTGTCTCTCACAAATCTAATGCCAGCAAGTCAAAAGGACATTTATTTGCTCTCGTGACTAATTAAGCTTCAGGCACAGCTGGATCCAGGTGCTTAGTGGCTGTTGTGAATGTGTTTTTCTATTCTTGCTTCTGGGTTAGATTCACTCACAGGCAGGCTTTCCTCTCATGGGCACAAAAGTGGGCCCCACAGCTGCAGGTTCCTCCTACTGCCCCCGGGGGATGTGTGTGTGTGAAAAAAAAAAAAGTGCCTCTTTCTGAGAATTTCAACAAAAGTCTCAGGACTGATTTTTCACGGGCTCAGGTTGGGTCATATGTCCATCTGTGACCCAATCACATATTCATTCACTGAGTCAGTCTAACTCATTCATTCATTCATTTATTTAATCCTTTACTCAGTTACTGAGTGTCTTTTGCGTTTCTCCACATCTTTTCCTCTCTGTTCTGTATTTTTCTTTGTCCCGGTGTCTCTATGTCCTCTTTATTTATTTATTTTTTTAGTAAATTTTTTAAAGATAAGTTTATTTATTTATTTAT